>NC_083618.1:23089602-23312102 GCF_963584025.1 Labrus mixtus | reverse complement strand
ACAACCAGGAGGGCTGAGCACCTTCAGTTTTCTCCTTACAAGACCTGAAGTTCGGCTCATTTATTCTACATAATGCAAGATGGAGATGACTTTTATTTTTGTGAAATTTGATTTGATGAGACATTATTTGATTGAATGCTAATTTCATTGATATTTTAATTTTGTACTTTGCATATAAGAGAAAGTGTTTGATGTGATGCCCTTTTACAGACAGACACTAAAGTGTACGAGACGCACAGCAGAAGTTGTCCCCGTGCTTTTGCTTTAATTAAGTATGTGCAGTGTGTAGTTTACGGCAAGACAACCAAGGGTTAAACTCTTAATCATCACCCCAAGAACACCGTTACAATAAGATAATTCACTGAATTACTCCATGTTATTTACAGTCAGGTTTGTGTTCTCTCCGACCCTGACTCTTAATTCCAACTAAACAAAGAGCTTTCAGAATTAGAAATGTTGCAGATCAGCTTAAGTGGGGTACACACTACAAGATAATCGGGCCGATTTTGAAACCTGTGGAGCAGCTTTGTATGATGTTGCAGCTCAAAAGCTGTGTGTTGCTGCTATTCTTAGCCAGGTCTTCCTTTGAAAAGGAGAGCGCTGATCTCAAAAGGGACTAACCTGGATAAATAAAGGTTAAATAAAAAAATAAACAAAGGCATATTTTTTGCTTACAGACTACATCACACTTCATACCCACATCGCTGAGCTCCAAACTTAATGTTGTATTCTTGAAAAGTTGATATGAAAGTGTTCATTCATGAACATGATTGGCTTTCCTAAATGTCACAAATTAATGTGTGATGAAATCACGTCTACTTTCACAAATTCCCACTGTGTGTCTGTGTATGTTTGGCTTCCTCGACCAGTTTTGATCGATTTCTTGCACAAACACATTCCTATAAACAAACGGAGACACTAAATCCACCGTCCTATTATTTCCCTTTCACATATGAACACAAACTTCATAACAGTTGTAGAGCAGAAAATGATTACTCAGTGCTTTCTTTCTCCTCTATTCTCTGAAGCGACCGTTTCAGCGATATTGCTTCTCTTTGCTTAGACTGATACAGAGGAGAAATCAGATAAAAATGCTATTTATTCCTTGTCTCTGCTGCTTTGGTAGGTTCAGGCTTTTGCAGAGATTCTGTACACACACACATACACACACACACACACACACACACACACACACACACACACACACACACACACACACACACACACACACACACACACACACACACACACACACACACACACACACACACACACACACACACACACACACACACACACACACACACACACACACACACACACACACACACACACACACACACACACACACACACAGATATAAATCCACACAAGGAAAAACACATGTTCAACATGTGTTTTTGACATGAATACACATGAACAGATAGGAAAACAAACAGAAATCGTATTGCACATAAACCTAGACACACGGTGTTCAAGGTTAAGGCAGAACACAAAAGGACACGACTTTAACAGAAAATACATGCCATAGAGGGCATTAACTTGAATTCATGTGCAATAAAACACATTTCACTGATAACAATTTTACAAAGGTGAAAGGTGAAAAACAAACAAAAAAATGTTTTTCTGTACTTAAAGGATCAGTATGTAACTGTAACACCTAGTGTTTAAAACATGGTAGAGAGCTGTCTCCCCCCGCCCCCTCCTCTCTAGAGTCGATGCTCACACGTGTTGCCATGTGGTGGACACTGAAGCTTCAGTGTTTAGCCAGCTCTGCATCGGTCTGTAAACCTTTCTGCGTTCTAACCTCTCTCCATTTTTCAAAAGCATCTCCAATATTGATCCTAGTTTGAGCAACACCTGTTGACCTGATAACTGCTCTCATATCTGGCAAACCGAGGGGCGTCCAAAACGGCCGTTTGGGGGGGGGGGGGGGGGGGCCGGGGTGTGTCTTAAAACCGCCTTCCTTCTCTGGTCCAAACAAATCCAGAGCATTCAGGACCAGAATCTAAAGTTAGAAGGAGGACATACTGGCTGCTGCATTGTTGTCAGAGAAGCCAGCACTTCAACATGTTTCCTTAATGTCTGATCATATAGTAAGGTCACTTTATCATTTCACTCACTGCACATCTCACTGATTGGACCTTTAAGTACAGTTTTTAGTTATCTCTACTGTACTTGGGTATTCATTTTTCTTCTGGCTGCGACTCCGCATCTTGAGCTGAAAGTTGAACATTTTGTAACTTTTATGTAAGCCCAAAAACAGCTGGAAAATTGCTTAGCAAAGCAGCAGATAAGACCGCCCAGCAAGCCAGTGTACCATTGGAAAACAATGGTTCTGCTGGAGACGATTTTCTAGCGACGCGTCGCTTAGTTATTGGGCCCTAAGACAGGTGTGTAGGAGAGGAATGCATCCATCACAAGTTGCAGGCAAACTCCTACACGCTGTCAGAACCGCACATTGGCAACATATCTATGACTTATAAGCAGCATCATGATCTCAGGAGCAACTGTTTGGCTGTCTAACTCTCTGAGGCTCTGTGGTCAAGCTGTGTTAGATCTGTGTGTGTGTGTGTCCACTCTGACATGGCTGGAAAGGTTAATCCACTTAAGTAGCATCGACTTAGTGACACAAATTCACACGGTTTCCTGCAGGAGTGTAACATGTGCAACACCAAAACAAATCTGAACAAAATTTAAATTATATTGAAGGAGGACGCTGGTTCATCAAGACTGTGCAGTCAGTCAGAGTTCTTGGATGTGTTTGTACCCAGCTGTCTCGTCTACAGGTGTCAATCCATTAAGCAGCCCAGTGGCTTAGTGTGACCTGCAGGACGGACAGCGCTCACTTGTGATGGTTAAAGAACTGCTTACTAACAATGTGTCACTCAGCAGGATTCAGCAGCTGAATCACATCTAAGCAGCTCTCTGTTTATTTAAAAGTGTGTTAATCTGCGGCATCCGATCATGTGGTCAAATACGAGGAAAACCAGCTCCTGAACCTCTTCAGTGTCACTGGGAAAGTTAACAGTCAACGTCGGCTATCTTTAGCAAACATCATGATCGACATGGAATTATATGTAATCTCAATTATATGGAGATTCAATTCTACAAGTTTTCAGTCTGACACTCTGTGAAATCTGTTCTGTGTCGTCAGAGTTCAGCGCTGCACTTTCACCATTACTCTGACCGCACAGTCATGCATGAACTAAAGGACGTTTTATTTCCCTCTCAGGAGTCCCGAGCCTCTCATAGACCCACTCACACCTGAGGTTCAACAGGGTCCAGGTGCTTTCCTCCTCTCTACTGACACCAAATGCACAAATCAACCTCACAAAAACACACTCCAGCTCAGAGAAATGTCCTCACTTATGTTTTCTGCACAAACATCGGAGGAGAAATGAAGAGGATTGCTCTGAACGGAGATCTCCAGGATGTGTGGGACATTTTTTTAGTTTGAAAATAAAGCACAGAGTTGACTGTTGTGAGCCGTCTGCAGCAGAAGTTTTCGGAGCATTTGTGCAAATATTTGTTCCCCTGAATGATCAAACACTGCATGTTATAAATTCTCTTCTCTATGGGCAGCATTTTAAAACAATGTGTTGCCATGAAATGTTGCATAGAAAACTATGAGGAGGACAAAAACCATAAGCGCAGGAAACATTTAGATGTGCTTTCTTATGCAAAAACAGGCTGCAACTTAATCAAAGTAAAAGTTTGTTTGTATATCCGACAACATTACAGAAAGGATCCCTACAGAGACAGACCTTTTTGTTAAAGAGGAAGATGAGGTGAGCCTCTTCAAATGCACCAAACTCCATTGATAAAAACAGTCATTTTACCTCACAGAACAAAGGAGTCACTGGTCCATCCCTGCCATCTATCTGCAGCTTTGTGTTATTGTCTGACATTGCTGTGAGTTCAGGTCAAAAACAATATTTTTGTAAAGCATGTTAAAGCTCAGAAAACTAACCAAATGAGGCAGAAGTTACTCCTGCAGTCAGTGAGGTAAAATTACTGTTTTTGTCAATGGAGTCTGGTGTCTGTTTCAGAGGGGGCAGCAGTTCATGTTGTCAGACACTTAGAACAACAATCTGAGCCTGTTAGAACTTTTAGTGGACGAACTTCGATCAGCTGTAAGGAGTGAAGTTCCTAAACTGGACAACTTTGTCATATTTAAACCAAAACATGCCAAATGACTGCCCAGGTTCAAATACACAGTAGTGAGCCTGCAGGTTCTTACCTTGCTCACTGTCTGTGAGGTTGTTTTTTCTTGTGACATGACTTCCTAATGGTGCTGCAGCTGTCATCTCTTAAGATACAGCCAGCAGCTCAACTCAGGCCCATGTGAACCCGCACTGCTACTAACTATCTGCTGTATGATGGAAAAGGCATTGTTCAAAAGAAGGGTCCAAAAAGTCCACATTAATCCTTCATTTTATGTTTGGTAGCCCCGCCCCCTTTGCTCTCTTATTAGGCCGGCCCTTCTCACTTAAGACTGACCAATCAGGATGGGACTCCAGACAGCTGAATCAAACATTTTCAGTAAAATGATCAAACGGTTTGACTCACAGGAAGATGCAGACCCTTTATTAAATCTGCTTTGAGTCATTCATGTGCTCCAGTATTTTCTTTGGTACCTGTCTTGAAGAAGGAGTCCACTGAATTCTTTTTTTTGGACGCCTTATTGGAGGGCACATTTGAAACAGAGCATTTTTCTCTGTGTTGTAAGATTTATGCAGACCACAAACAAAGGACTGGATGGGTTTATTTCACATTTTGTGGGTCAGTAGACACTCAGGTTACCCAAATATATGTTCAGAAACACTGTACAAGTGGATTTTTCATAATCTGTCCCCTTTAAGAAATAAAAAAAGGGTCTGCACACTGTATTAAAAACTCCCAGCAACTTTAATTTCAAAAGCAACGTATCAATCTCATATCTCGCATCTTGACAATGCCTGAAGAAGATATGAGAGGTCGAAGTGTTACGCTTGAAATTAAAGTTGTTTGGAGCTTTTGATACAGAGTGCAGGTCATTTTCTCTGATTTTTGAATCCAGCACCCATGTACGTTTTTCTTTTGATGTGCATCCCATGCACCTTGTTTGGTCTTTGGTGACCACATTAAACCATTTCCTGTCCAAACTGACCTCCTACTGATAAAACAGTTTGTCAGTCCAAATCATCTGACCCTGGCTTCGTTTAAGCAGACAGGTAGTTGTATCTGTTTACAGGTAATGGGTGACTTCTGAAAGAGCAACCGTTGCTGTGTCACATCCCGTCAATCTCATTCTCAATCACAGACTCAGAGTTACTGACAGAGTGAGACACGTTCACCATGTGCTCACGAGACGGGTGACAGGAAAAGATGAATGACATAAATCTGTTTTGAATCTTGTTTTTACTTTATACTTTTCTGTTTTCTCTTCATAGATGCATTTAACTTTGTCCTTTTTTTAGATTCTTAATTCCACCTGAGATGCACTCCACGGCCCTGCAATGTGTTTTTGGATTAAATCAGACAGAGTGTAAACAAACCAGCTCGCCTCAGACGCTGCTATCACGCTCCAGTGAAGCTCGGTGAGTAGCAGCCAATCCTGTTAGCTCGTTCTGCAAAGTCTCCACAGTGACCCGGTGCGGCAGGTCGATCCCACCGCTGACCGCCGACTGTCACTGAAAAGCTCCTACACTGAAGGAGAATTAAAGAAGACACTCACTAAATACAGAGAACTGCTCCGTATCCCAAAATAGATTCTACTTCAAGAGGGGGAAAAAAAAGCTTGTTATTGATTTCATTAAATTGAGAATTACAATCTTTTAATGTTCACTGCATAACTTTGTAACTGGAGTGGTTATTTAACTGATACAGAAAATATTCTCATTTATATCACCTTGTGCCATAATCAAAAGTTGGTATAGTTCCAGGTGACACTTTGATTAGATATACAGATATGGCGAGTTTTGAAGGTAAGGCCAATACTCAACCTCAGCTTCTTGTGGAAAATGGCAGGAGAAATCCAGGAAATGACACACAGATGTGATTTATGGTGCATTCATGTGGTGTAGGACACAACGGAAAAACGAGTTTCCGAGTTGTAAAATGCACAACTTGAACGCCTGCTGAAGTCGGAGCAACATCTTGGAAACTCTGGAAAGAATAAGGTGTCCGACTTGACATCAGAATTAATCAATCAACGAATCATTATTTGTGTATTTGTAAAATTCAACAGAACTCAGGAGTCCTCCATTGTTGTAGTCCACCTACTCTCTCATGGCTACTGACAGGAACTGTTATGAGCATGTGCAAAAAGTCTCCATTTTCAGGTGAACTGCATATTCCCAGTTTACACAACATCTGAGAAGGTTCTTGTTTTTTCTGAAACCTGTTTTCATAACTTTGTGTTTTAAGGCAAAAACGCTGTTGTTGTGTAAACAATGTTGTGAAAAACATCAGATTTTTTGTTCTCTTCTTTCTTGTGTAGATGTGTTTTTTTTTCTGTTTTCATACATCCATGCACTCTCAAGGGTTTCTATGAGCGTACTCACAAAGAAAAAATAAATTATTTGACCAACAGTTGACTGACATCACACTGAGACGCAGCTTGGCGCTTCATACTATGATTATTGGCCATGCAACAATAATTAACACAACTTGTCACTCTGTCTTTAGTAAGCCTGGGAAAATGAGGGGGCTGCACAGGGGCTGGTGCCTCGAGCAGTTGTGGATTCAGATCGACATTTCATTAATACACATGTCTGTAAATGGAAGACGCCATGGATCCAGATGGCGATTCATTAAAACCAAGAGGTATGTCCAAGCTAATGGAGCTGTTTGGCTTTAGTTCCTCAATGTAAAGCACTGTGGGCTTACCTGTTATGAAATGTGCTTTACAAATAAACTTTATATTTCTCTCTGTAGCAGGATAAATATTAACTCTGATGAATCCTCTGTCCAGGGCTGTCAGATTAGGTTGAGGTAGACCTCCTGCGTTCATTCATGTCAACATACGAGTTTGAGGCAGCAAGATACTGCATGCAGATGTGAGACAATCTGTCAGCTGTTGGTTGAAACTTTAACAGGAGTAAATGTTACATTTCTTATAGGTCTGTGTGAAAATGATTGCTCTGATGAGATTCAAGAGTGCAGGAGACAATCAGCATTTTGCGTCGATCCTGTCAGCTGCATCAAGACCTGAAAAGTCCTGCAGGACTTGAAGCTTTCAGATAATTCATGAGCAGGAGGGGAGCCACGGAGCAGCTCTGGCCCGAGTCAGGAGTGTAAATAAATGTGTTTGTTGTACACAGCTTTAGTAACCAGTTAACATTGTGTTGAGAACTGTCTAACAAGTCGCCTGCTAATTGAACTGTTTTGTCTTCTTGCCAGACAAGAGATTTGCTGACAGGATTTAGTCGCCGGTGGTGAAAAACAAGTCTAATTCTAGTCGCTCTAACTTTAGAAAGCTTAATGAGGTGCAATCTTTTTAGTAACGATTGAAAGACTCTATAGGGAGAGGGGAAGAATGTGCCTATTTTTAAAATAACACTGATAAAATTATGATCCGATGTGACTGGTTGTAAAAAGTGGAGCTCAGACTTGTTGGACATAATAACGCTCACAGCAAGACAGATCATTTGTCTGATATTTAGATTAAAAAATCTCTAAAAGGCTGCACAAACACGGCCCTGAGGTTAAAGTGCAGTGATTGAATTAGCAGGTCGCACCTAGCAACTCCCACCTGTCACTCAAAGAGGCCACGCCCCTAATTCTACATCACTTTACGAGAGAAATGAGCCTTTAGAGACCAAAAATGTTTTTGTACCAGGATGTAAACATGTTTAATTCTAATGTTATGTCAAGCATTTTAAACACAGGGCTCTATGGAGATTGACTCACTTTTGCAGCGAGCCTCTAGTGGACCCTATAGGAACTGCAGTTTTTGGCTTTTTTTCCAAAAAAAAAGGGGCGCGTTGTAATGGTTCTTCAAGAGGCTTAAAACCCGCCTCAGCTCCAGCTCTCAGCCTGTCGTTCGTTAGGTTGACTGAAAGTTAGGTTTGCTCACTTTACCGCTGTAGTTTTGGTATTCAGGGCTGTGGATACAGTAGCAGTGGAGGGCCAAATATTTGAGTCTTTGCCAGAAAAACATCCTTTTCCCCTCCCCCCCTAACAGCTAGAACACCTCAGACGAAGACCGACTCTAAACCCTGAAACCAGCAGATTTGGTTTACTGTTGACAGGACCCCAGCATGTTGTTGAAGGAAGCTTCACCAGACATGTATCCGTGTGTTTGTGTGTCACGGGAGGTGAATCCCTTTTAGTCGCCACTGAGAGCCCTAACAGGGAGCAGTACAAGCTGTGTCGGTGTCAGGAGTTAAGCCTGGCGAGGATCGGAAGGTGTCTAAACCTGTTAACCACGGAGGGACGACTGCCAGCTGTTTACATAAGCTTTTATGACAGCGGAGCATGGAGGCGCTGCGAGGAGTGATGTCTTTTATTATCCACTCTCACTTCATGATGCATTCATTAGACAGACTGCTTTAGGTTTTACATACAACTAATGGTTTGAATGGTTAGAATCTTTGAAGGATCAAATACGTTATGAAAGACGGGAAACTTTAGAAAGGTGGAATAAGAGATGAGACATGAACAGAGTGAGGATGAAAAATAAGAGAATACAGGAGAGGAGAGGAAACAGCAACAAAGAAAACCAGAGAAGAAGAAGAGAACACAGTCAAAGAAAACCAGAGAAGAAGAGAGGCCACAATTCAAATATTCTAAATAAGATTACCAAGTTACAACAGGAGGATGTTGTCGACATCAATGATGTTGATGATTATGATAACGTTGTTGATGTTGATTATATTGTATATGATGACGATGTCGAGGATGTCAAGGAGGATGTCAAGGAGGATGATGTTGTCGACAGGATGTCAATGAGGATGTCAAGGAGGATGTCAAGGAGGATGATGTTGTCGACATCAAAAGATATAGACGTTGTCCATGGTGATGATGATGATGTCAATGATGATGATGTCATCCATGACGACAATGTTGTCCAGTTTATGTTGATGATGTCAATGATGATAGTGATGAGGATGTTGATGATGAAGTTGTCGATGTCAATAATGTTTTGGTTGATGGTGTTGTCCAAAGGGATGATATTGTTGATGACTCTGATGTTGTCCAAGTGGATGATGTCATCCATGTTGTCGAAGATGACGTTGCCAATGAAGATGTCGAAGATGATGATGTCATCCATGTCGACAATGTTGTCCAGTTTATGATGATAATGATGTCGACGATGATGTTGCCGATGTCAATGATGTTTTGGTTGATTATATTATCTAAGACGATGATGTTGTCAATGACGATGCTGTTATTGTTGATATTGGTGAAGTTGTCAATAATGTTGTCAAAGATGATGTTGTCAATGAAGATGTCATTGATGATGTTGTCAATGGTGGTAATGATGAGGATGTCGGTGATGAAGTTGTCGATGTCAATAATGTTTTGGTTGATTATATCTAAGATGATGATGTTGTCCACATCGATAATATTGTCACTGAATCTCATGTTGTCAATGTTGATAATTTTGTCGAAGACGATGTTGTCGATGATGACGTCAATGATGATGTCAATGATGATGTCAATGATGATGATGCTGTCCATGACGTTGTCTAGGAGAATGTTTTTATTGAGGACCATGTTGTTGTTGATGAAGATTGTGTTTTCTTAGTCTTAGTGTGAGGTAGAAATATTGTATTTTCAATCAAGGGAGAACATGAATGCTCAAACAGATTCAACAGTAAATTTAAATTCATATCATTAGATTTCACACATTCTGTCATCAGTATTGTCCAAAGCTAAGTTTTTTTTAATTTCTATTGGATATTTGTTGTTATTTGCACGCATCTTAAATACTGCCCGTATACAAAACCCAACAACAAGAACAACAGAATTGGTAATGCAACAGGAAAAGTAACACATGTGGTACATAAACAGGAAGGAGGTGGTGAAGGCTGCAGAAAAAAAGAGGAGCACGAGCAGAAAGGAGGAGAGGAGTGTGGAGGTGGCACAGATTGGAGGAGGTGGATGTTCAAAGAGTGTGTCTAAGTGAGCTTCCCATGGTTGGTTTTTCTCTTTATCGCCTGAGACTCTGAGACCTTCTCTTCAACGCGGCGAAGGATGAGAGGCAGGAGGGGGGAGAGAGAGAGAGAGAGAGAGAGAGGGGGGCACTTAGAGAGCCAGGCAGTGAGGTGGGCAGTCCTTCGACTGGATAATCCTCTCCACTAATACTAATCCCTGCTCTCTCGCTTACACACACACACACACTTCACAGTTTATACGCCTTGTCAACGTGTGTGTGTGTGAGAGAGAGAGAGAGAGAGTGATTGTCAACATTTATTTAAAGACTATAAGTTTGGACACTAGTGTTGTAGTCAAGACCACACTAACCGAGACCAAGACCTACCCGAGACCAGAGTGCTCCGAGACCAAGACATTTAGGGTCGGCGGTGGTCCCGATGTATGGATGCTATGGTCCTTCAAGCAGGCGGCTGAATTCAGACCCAACCTGTGGCTTCTTTCCTGCGTGTCATTCCCCAATCTCTCTCTCCCTGATTTGTGACTCTATCCACTGTCCTATCTCGACGATGAAGGCATTAAAAACCCCAAAATAAATCTTAAAAAAAGACAGAGACATTTAGTGATCGAGACCGAGTCAAGACCAAGACTAAGGCAGGATGGGACTGAGACAAGACCGTTCTTTGTTTTTTTAAAAAGAGACATTTTCCTTCTAATCACAGTAATAACATGGAAAAGTGGCCTAGCCGTGGTGGTCTTGATTTAAAATCTGAGTAAAAATGCTTTTGATTCCCAGACAAGACCTTCAAAAAGTGGTCTCAAGACCGGTCCTGAGACCAAGGCATTTTGAGTCCTACAACACTATTTGACACCCTAATAAAAACAACCATATGAGATTGGTGATCATCTCATCAAATGAAAATATTTGTGATGTTATTAGGCTTTTTATTTTATATTTAATACAGCTGGAAGCAGGTTAACAAGAAATGACAGATATCTTTGAAATATCATTGGCTGAAATCTTCCAAAAAAACTAGAAGCAGACAAAGCTGTACATGAAAGCAATCATTAAAAGACAAAAAAAAAATGTAAACTGCTCTGCTAGTCTCATCATCGAATGCAAAAGAAGAGTCATTATTTGTTTGATTAAAAGACACTTATGCTTATCATGAAGTTATTTAAATTATTTCAACAGTCTGAATGAAGCTTAATTTGAACAGGGTCACCAGAGGTTTGCTTTTCCTTCTATTTTCTTTTTTTTAATAAAGCATTTTTTTTCTGAATGAATGAATAAATTGATGTTGTATTATACAGTAAATTATTAAAAAACGAAGCACAGGATGGGAATACATTAAGGCAAAAGTGCTCTCTAGACCAATACAGCGTAACATATTCTAGACCAACATTTTAATTTTTGTACGTTTTGTTCCCTCATTGAAGTGCTCATGCAGGAATAAATGGTTTACAATAGTGAAAGGTCTTTGACTACTTGAGTTAATCACAAGGTTCCTATTACCAAAGTACCACATTTCATTGAATGCAATTCAAAAATATAAGCATATGTTTGCTCCAAACATAAAACCCCTACAAAGTTAATAACCATGTTGATGTACCTCACCCCCAATCCCCACATACTCTGTGCACGCAGGGGTCCGTCAGAGCCACGGTTTAGCTCCGGGGAAGGCTCGTGCCCTACCCCACTGGATCCGTTTCTGAAACGTGAGTGCAGTCATGATCAGCTGTACACACATCACAGGAGAACTACAAGATCACGCGGGAATAAAGAGAAAAAACTTGCAAACAACATGTTGCTTTGTCTCTCTGAGGATGATTTGTTGTTCGTTTGGTGCCTGTTTTGACGTCATGTTGATAAAGTGATGACAAATATGAACGAGAGTCCGTTTATTGTTTTATATTTTGAAATTCACAGAACGCTCTGTGCGTTTCCTTGTCTGAGTTCCTGTCCGGATTGTCATATTCTGTCCAGCCTGAGGCATGCCTGCAGCGTTCTCTGTCAAAAATAGACTTGCAGGTTATTTGAAACAGAGCAGAGTGTAGTGGTGCTGGTTGCACGCTCCAGAGACGGACCACCACTTCAAAATGATGTTGGTGTACCACAATGCATAGTATTGGGTCCTCTATTTTTTTGTCTGTTTATAAATAACCCATTTCTCTCCAGTTTTGATATGTATGCTGATGATGCAGTCATTTATGTATACCCAAAAAACAATAAGCCGCTAAAGATCTCTCAGATATAATGAAATAATAAATATCAAACATGTTTGATATTTACGAGTTACGATAATGAGTTTGCATACAAACGTCTGCATGGATCCATAAATGTGCGCACATATCTGCAGATAGTTGATGAAGGTTGAAAAGTAAAGTATTTTTGTGGCTCTGTGTCCTTATTTGTGGCTCTATTTATGCATTTGCAACTCCATACCTCAGCACATAAATACGTAAGAGCCAGAAGGCGATCAGAGAGACTGCACTGTAGCATTTAAGAGGTCAAGTGTGTTTCTTAATTGAACTTGGGTACAGAGAAAAGGAGAAAGTGTGACTGTGTTCATGTGTAGAGGTCACAAGAGCATCTCTATGTACACCCCCCCCCCCCCCCCCCCCCCCCCCCCCGCAGTCTCTCTCTCCGTCTCTCTGATCCCTGGAGTCATTAATAATTTTACACACCCGCACGGACACACACACCCACATGCAAACAGAGCCATGCTACACAAGGTAGAAACCTTCAAGTTCATCAAATACACACACACACACACACACACACACACACACACACTGACTGCCACCTCCATGGCTAAGCAGATAAAGGATTAGTGGTTGATCCTGTTTGAGCCAGGCTGTTTGGCTGAGCTGACTTTCACACTACCAACCTCTCTCTATCTCGCTCTCTCTCACACACACAAACACACACAAACACACACACACACACTTCAACCCTCATACAAACAATGTCTTAGCACTGACATTTAAAGAAGCACAAAACTTGGCATGGTCACACGAACTTAACCATCTGACACACAGACACACACATGCACTATGCCAAAAAGTGTGTGCACACATATGAGCACAGAGATAAATGGTGGGGGAAAAAAATCACACACACACACACACACACACACCCACACACACACACACACACACCTGCAATGAGGTATAAGCAACCAAGAAAATAACATGAAGACTTTCACACACAGACCGCAAATATGAAGTGGACATGGAAATGAAGACATAATGAAACAGTTTGTGGACTACTACTTGATCCCTTCTGGGTTCTGCCATCCCCCCCCCCCCCCCCCTTCTTTCTGGTCTCTTTGACTTCAAATGGGACCATAGTTTAACTGAATAAACATCATGATGTATTGAAGAAGACTTGGAACTACAGATTGAGACTATAACCTTGTCAGGAGAATGTTTACTGAGGGAAGAAATCAACAGAGAAGAAGGAATATTTTAGGGGGGGCTACTGGCCTGGGGCCCCAAGCAGTTGCATGCCTGCATGCAAGAATGAAGTGCCTTATAAAGTAAGAAGAGAATTTTAAACCACCATGAAAACAAACATGCAGCCAGTGTAAAGATTCAAATAAATAAATAAAACCATGACAACCGTCTGCTTCAGAAATGTTCTTTTGTTCAGTGTTCATGCCGGCTATGTTCACTATTATTGTGGACGTATTTCTATTTTCTAAGGGGCGAGTGCATTATGTTGAATTGGGAAACGTTAAGAACAAAGGTAATGTCTGCACCTTCTTCAAACAATCCCTCTTCCTCCTCTAACTGATTGAGCTTCCTGCCAAGCTCGTGAGGTAATTTACTCCACGGGAAGAGAATCAGGAGGAAGTGGATATCAGATTGCTTATTCAGCTTAAAATCTACTTAAACTTTTCAATTTAATCATCCTGCTCTCCCCCCCGTACGCCTCAGAGGAATAACCCCCCCCCCCCCCAACTATTATCTTACTTCAACACAGGAGGATGGACAAAAAAAAACATCTCCTGATTCCCTCATTTTAGTTTTTACTTTTAAAATGTCGACTTTCTATTTTAGTATTCAATTATTTTTTAACCATGAATTCATTAAAAAGGCGAGGGCTTATTAAAAGGTGGGTTTTAATTTGGCGGCCTTATCAGGCCGGTTTCAGGCAGGTTTCATGGCAACACAGAAGAACTCAGGGAAGGGGAGAGGTGATAACAGCACTGACTCTTCACTTTCAGTTTTTCCAAAAACACAAATGGGAGCTCAACATGTCGTAACCTTATCACAATAATAAAGGACGCCAATAAACAGTGGAGCTGAATGGCAATTAGCACAACCTGTTGGCTCCGACAATTAACAGGTTTTTTAGTTTGTACAAGTTTCCAGAGCAACACCAGCAAACCTTTATTGAGTTCCAAAAGATACAGTGACAATGAAAATGCAAATAGTTTAACATATATGACAGGACAAATGAAAAAGTCTGAGTCCCAGCGGGGAAACAGATCATTAATGCAGCCTGAATAAGAAGATTGAAAGATAAGACAGAATCTACAGAATCATCTGTTTGAGTAGTTTAAGGATGTTTTATTGTAATCTGTAGTCAGAGAAAAATCAGCCTAATGGAGAGAAACAAGTCATAGAGATTGAGGAGAACGAGGTACACTGGGACAGACAGATCGGATAAAAATGACCTAAAATAAACTGTTTTAAAGTTGTGTTATGATCTCTACCACGGCTACGATAGATCCTCTCATCGACCTCCAGTTTCATGTCGGATAATGTGATATTTGAAAGGAAATAAAAAAAGTCTGATTTAATAAATGTGAAAGGAATATTCAATCCACACTCACAAGTCTGCACAGAGGAAGGCAGAGTGTAATTGATTTTGTGTGTGTGTGTGTGTGTGTGTGTGTGTGTGTGTGTGTGTGTGTGTGTGTTTGCCCTGACGTAACCTGGTAAAGGTTGTTAGTGTGTGACTGACTGGAGCTGGCTGGTCAGAAGATTAGCACTAACTCGTTTAACATCTGATGTGCTGCCTTAAAGTAGATCACACCTGCAGGCTGGCTGAAGGGTGTGTGTGTGTGTGTGTGTGTGTGTGTGTGTGTGTGTGTGTGTGTGTGTGTGTTTGCGAGCGTGTCTGTGTGTGTGTTTGTGTGTTTGCGAGCATGTCTGTGTGTGTGTGTGTGTGTGTGTGCGCGCGAGAGAGAGAGCGTGAGAGAGAGTGAGAGAGAGAAAGAGAAAAGAGAAATATAAGGATAGACGGGGTGTGTGTGCGTGTGAGTGTGTGTGTGTGTGTGTTTTATCAAACAGGCCTTCAGTCAGTTCTTTAGAGTCAGTGCAGTGAGGAATATATTCAGGTGTTCCACTTCTAAACTTTATTTCTCCGTACCCGTTGTTTTGACGATGTGAAGAGAAGGAGGACGTTAAAAACGAGGACAGAAGCTCCCGTCGAGCTGTTGGATCTCCCTCTGCCAACGTTTTTCTCATTTCCTTTGAACCTGTCACCAAAAAATAAAAATAAAAATAACACAGCCAGAAATTATAATGAGATTAAAATTCATACCAATAGTCAGGCACACACACACACACACACACACACACACACATACGCACACACACACACACACACATACGCACACACACACATACACATACGCACACACACACACACACACACACACACACACACACACACGCACACACATACGCACACATACGCACACACACACACACACACACACACACACATACGCACACACGCACGTCCAAATCCATATATACATCCATATATATATATATATATATATATATATATATATATATATATGGATTTGTGTATATCTGATTGTGTAAGTGCAGCCAGCAAATACCGACACAATGTTGCACTGCATGTTGTGTGTCTCATACTGATGGACAAGTTACCCTTTAACCCCAATTTCCACATTCTCCGTGCACACCGCGGTCCGTCAGCGCCACGCACTATGCCGTAGTTCGTTGCCAATCATTGTGTTTCCACAGCGAGCGCCTCGGTCGGTCTCCGGAGGCGTGCCACCAGCACCACTGTGTTCCGTTTCAAATATGCTGGGAGTCTATTTTCAATGGAGTACGCTGCAGGTTCGAGTCAAGCTGGACAGACTATCACAACCTGGACAGGAAGTCAGACAAGGAAACGCACAGAGCGTCGGGTCAATTTCAAAATAAAACACAACATACAGACTAGCGATCATATTTTTCATCACTTTATCAACATGACGTTAAAACAGAATGTACAACAAATCATCCTCAGAAAGACAAAGCTACATGTTGTTTGCACGTTTTTTTCTCTTTATTCCCGCGTGATCTTGTAGTTCTCCTGTGATCTTGTAGTTCTGCTCATGGTTGCGCTCATGTTCCAGAAACAGATCCAGTGGGACAGGACGGAGAAAAACTGTGGCGCTGGCGGACTGCGGCGCCTTTCCTTTTGACCTATAACATCAAATACAAAACAATCGACAAAGAAGTTAGCAAGCAAACTGGTTTTATGTCTGTACATTTCATAGGTTTTCTATGCCATGTTGATACCTTTGTCTTGTTTTCTTCTACGCCTTTAATTGCTGTTCGACTTCCAGGTCAAATCCCTGCGTGGTGACTATGGAGCATGCTCAGAACACCTCGGCTAATTTGAGGCAGATTGAGACGTATACTTGCACAGTAAATCGACCTCCCACCGCATTGTCTAGGCGTGTTAGTCCAACTTCCAGAAATTTGGCTGAGAACGATTTCACTCACACTAACATGTTTACATGGAGTTTAAAAGTCCAGTTTTTGTAGAACTAACACAATAGATCAACACTTTCTAACACCATGGAAACATACTAACAGCTTCAATGTAGATACAAAATGTCATGTTATGCAGACGACTGTATTGTGTACTTCAGCTGCTGTATAAGGGTTGCAAGTAAGACACTGCAAAAAAATGTTATCCATTTACAAATAATTACAAACTACTTTCCTAATCTTAAAACTGCAAGTATATTTCTTTGCAGGGTTTATCTACATCAGTGGTTCTCAACTCGTCTAGCTTCAGGACCCACAACCAACTCCTACCTGAAAAAATCACGACCCCAATTTCTGATATTTTTCAACTAATCAGATTGATTTGAAATCAAATTCTGCCGTTTTTGCAGTTTCTGTCAACCGTTTTATTTTTTACAACGGACGGTGCAAAAAATAACGCTGACAGACTGTTTGAGACCAGGATTTTTCCAGGGACATGCTCGCGACCACTTCTGGGTCCCGACCCACCAGTTGAGAACCACTGATCTACATGATCAGCAACATACAGAAGATATAAAAAAGCTCCTATCTCACGAAAAAAAACTATGTGTATGTCTTCCAAACAAATCAGCCAACGTGTATCACTTTTCCCGACTGAACGTGTGTCCGTCATAAATACCTGTTCTTTATGTGTACATTAATTAGCATTTCGTCCTAGTTTTGTGAGGCTGTGTATGCATGTCTAAATTTTTTGGTTTTGTGTGGCATTTGCAGTCATTCACTGTGTGTGTGTGTGTGTGTGTGTGTGTGTGTGTGTGTGCGTGTGTGTGTTTTGGCTCAGGCTGGTAGAGACCCCCTCTCTCGTAACCCCCCCTCACTCAGCTCCGTCTCTCCTGCCAATAGCTAATTGATTTGGCTCCGTCCTGCCTGCTCTACTTACTCAAGTAGTTAATTAACTTAACTTTTAATTTGTTTCCACACAGCGCCGGGTAAAACATAAAGCTGACACCGGCTGCTGCGCTCCACCACTCGCTCTGTTTCTGTCTGACGGAGCACACAAAGCCGAGAGAGAGAGAGAGTCCCACCGCTCGTAAAACCGGCCTGAGGGCTCCAAAGTTACATGACTGAGTTTACTGCTGACGTCACATTGTGGACAACTTTTCCTGGATTCACTCCTCAAATCAGTCCGGCTCTCTTCTTTTTGTTCAGTTTTAGTCTTCATGATTCAAGTGTTTCTCTCTGCAGCTTTTCTATCTTTTTCTCTGTTAAATGCACATTAATTATGATTTTAATTGGCACATAACACCAAATTACCGCTCTGCATCTGCATGGGGTAGATGAGCTCTTTGATTAATAGCAATTACTCCGGCAGGTGCTGAAATTTCAGGCTGGCGCTCCCGTGGAACAAAAGCTCCACTCACACCTCGTTGCGTCAGCAGCGGCGGCAGAACAATAAAGAATGGAGCTAAAAAAAAAAACAAGCAGCTTGTCAGATATGGAGGCTAAAAAGCTTCACGCTCGAGCCAAATAAAAGTAAATGACAACGCGGGATGATTGTTCCATTTAGCATTCTGATTTATTACCGCACACGTTTAATTAATAATTTGACGGCTGGTTTTGTTCCTCACAGTCTCGGGATGGGAGACGTGCCTGCGAGGTAAAAATCATGAGGATGTTTAAAAAATGACAGAAACAGAAAAAGATCAACTTAGAAATCTGTTGCATGTTTTATGTTGCAGACACATTTTTCCTCTTGCAGATTTCAGTAAATTATTTCATTTTTAAAGTCTTTATTTCGGTCGACTGTCATGCATTTCCATATGGATGACACATGCATAATTGTATTTATAAAGATGTTCCATAACATTGCAGACGACCCCACACTCAGTGAGTCACAGTGACTCGTCATAGAAAGAAGGAGAGCGCAGGTGGAGGTACTAACGTTAATGATGTCTGTGGTCCACTCAAGAGTCTCGTTAAACCAGTGGTCCAGGATGCAGAACACCGGTGCCCTCTTAAAAAGATTAAATCGTTAATAAAAGTTTAAGGTGCATCTGTTCCTGTCCTGTTCTGACACATCACGATGTCCACTGTGGAGTTTTTTAATTGATCGTATCATGCATCATGTAGCACATACAAGCACAGAAATTATCAGAAATAGGTCAATGACTCAGCTAACGCCTCTCATGTGACCACTCTTCATCATCAGAGGCTTATATTTCTAGATCCGTCCACTTCAAGATCTTCAACTGAGTCCAGTTGTCTTTGGATCAAGCTTTGATTTATCTAATATTTTACACACAGAGGTGCAGTCGTTTTCTATGTGATCAAGATAGAAACTCACCAGGCTTTCTATCAATGCTGCGTGCAGTCCAACAGAATGACAACATCAACAAAAGAGTGGAGAAGAACATACTGGAGAACAGAAAACCGTTTGAGCCATGCACGGAGATCGTAGCGGCCGTAGGCAGACAGTCAATGCACTGACTCCTGTCACAGGATATAAATGTCAGCCCCCCTCCGATTGGCTCGAGGTGAATTCTCCTGATAATATCCTGCTGTGTTTTCACTTCAACTCACTCGGACTTGCTGAGGAAAAAATACAAGGAGTCTGGCAGGAGAAACTCAGGTGAAGTCAGAGTCAAAAATGTGGCTGCGTTTGCATTCACACATACAGCTCCTCCTGAAAGTATCAGGAGTTTTTCTGGCGTTTTCTGCAAGTGTGAAAGCCCTATTCGTGTTAAAACAACTTGAAGGGATATCACCCGTTGTAACATGTCTCTGTATTGACATTGGGTCATATATGTAGTAGAAATGTGAAATAAATTTTTTTTTAAAGTTAAAAGTTGGTGCCTTCTTAGCCGAGAAAAGGCAGAAAGTGTCTTTTTGGCTCATGTGGATGAAAGACTCCAAATCCCAGAATGCACAGCACCACAGACCACTCCCACTAAGGTCCTCTATTTACAGACTAAACATACGGCCGTTTCCTCAACTGATTCCGAGATTTCTTCCAGAAGGAATTGGCATCTTGGAAATTCCCGGCAGAAAACAGACTCTATGTCTGTGTAGACAAACAGTGAGAGCACCAACACCACCAGTCCGCCCCAGCTAGAGCCGGCCCCGGGCTCCTCGTCCTCACCGCCGCCAACAGGCAGGCCTAGTGTCTGGGCTACTGAGTTGGCAGTGGCCGGCGGCAGCCAGCAATATAGCGGCTTGGTGGTGGCCAAGACACAAGACTGGCCTGTCTCGCCGCAACCCGAGCAACCATCTCGCCGCTAAATTGCGGCTTGTAGAGATAGCCACGAACATCCGATTCGAGCACAAGACCTTCAAAATCAATCTCAGCTTCTCCATAGAGCCTGTTAGCATAGCTTCCAAGCAATATGGCGGACGTTAAGTTTCCATTCTGGGAGTGAGTTCCCACCCACCGATCTGTGATTGGTCTGTAGCTTCAGTGGTCGAAAATATGAGGAACTAGCGTTGTAGTTTCACCCTGCTAACCGCAACAGCTTCCAGTGACGCAAAATTACGTTTTTTGCGTCACTGGAAGCTCCTTTTCAGACTTAAAAATACAAAGATTTCCCATCTCAGGGGAAAATGAGGGCGGGATGCACGACCATTCAAAAATACTACCAGGTTTCTAATGATACAAAGATTAATGCAAATGGGTGAAGTATCCCTTTGAAGTTCTGTCTCTCTGGCCTTAAGCTCACAAGCTTTAAAATCACACACAAAGGTCTGGAATTAACATTTATGCAGGAGCTTGCTGCATCATGAATGGACGCTCAGTCCATCACAAAGGTGTTCCCATTACGTAAGACTTCTGACGGTCTTTATCACTCTCAAACTTTTTTCAGGCTTTTCATGACATCTTGTCTTGTCCTCCCCCTGCCCTCCCCCCGTGTCCTTGGTTCTGTCCTTCTCTCCTCTCCTCTGGGTCCGTCTGCTCATTTGTCTCTTTTTGTCCATAAACAATCCCACAACCCTTTTTGGCATGTCTCTCTATCAGTCTTAAGAACGCTCTCATAAAACATATTTTTCTTTCTCTCTGTTGGTTTGAAGATATTTAAGGCCATTCTGCCGACACAGAGGGGGGTCGAACTCTTTCCACATTCCTGTCTGCTGCTTTTTTTCTGGAGTCTTTCTGCAGGATTTAAGCCAACAGTTAAGTGTTTGTGCCTTGTGTGTGTTTGTTGGAACTCCACAGTTGGTCCTTTGTGGAACAAACTGAGGTTTAAAACAACGAGATGTGTTGCAACTTCTGCAGACGTTTGGAGGTATTTAAGAACAGGAACTCATTCTGTTAAGAGTGAAAGTGAACTCATTTCACTTTGCATTACTGTTGGAGGTTTAATGCAACCAATCATCACTCCAGTGTTCATATCATCCCACGCTCTCTCCCTCAGCTGGATTAATCCCCCCACCCCCCCCCCCTCGTCCATGAACTGAGTCTGGACGAACCCTCCTGCAGCTTCCAACTGGTCCCAGTTTGATGACCTGTTAGCTAGGATCAGTACCAGGTCCCAGTTTGATGACCTGTTAGCTAGAAATAGTTGAAATATGTCTGACTACAGCAATATGAATCCCAAATAAACAGTCTTTTTCTGAGATAAATGAAAAGAAACAGGCTGAAAGGATGCTGAGATAACTTCTTCATGATGAAGATTTATAAAAAGTAAACATTCACGATTTCTCAGCTCTGTCTGCAAGAGAACTATCAAATCACTTTTATAAGACAAAGACAAAAATTGCACTGAACAGAAAATAGAAAATATTTTTTAAAGAAATTAACACAGAGAGAAAACCAGCGCTGTTCTCCTGAGATAATGACCTAAACAAGCATCTCATGTCAAATAAGAACAACAGTTTACTCATCACAGAGAACAGAGAACATAGTTGAGCACATCTCAACTGAAGCTAAAATGCAAATCACACAGAATTTGCGCCTATTTTACGTTTTTGCAGCAATGTGCTTTGTGATAAATGAAAGCAGCAGAACTCAAAAACAAGCTCTCATAGCAGCCAATTTCCTTTTAAATTGTAACGCCTGATGCTACTTCTTTGTTTTACTGCCAAGGTCTAGAAATAAAATGAATCTTACTTTTTTAGCTTGTTAGTTTGAGCCGTCTTCCATTCGATACTGAACAGGTGGAATAGGACACAAACACACACACAGAAGTACATCTTTTTCATTTCTCATATTGTATCTCAGAGGAGCATGAGATTATGACTCATTCATTCCCAGGAAGGAGGGAAAACTCATAAATTGTGACACAGACCCCAAACCAGCCTGATAAACACACACACACACACACACACACACACACACACACACACACACACACACACACACACACACACACACACACACACACACACACTGCGGCCTCGGTGATGATGTCAGGGTTAAATGAAGCAGAAATAAAAATCTCTGCAGGACGTCTCCTCCTTCACATGTTTATTTCTGACCCAGATCTGAATCTTCCTGCAGGAACACGGAGCAGCTGTCGTGATCAGCAGGTTAATAAACCTCTTAGGGAGAGACAGAGGAGGCGATTAATGCTCACACCTCCACATGAGATTACACACAAACTGTAGACACTGTGTGTGTGTGAGTGTGTGTGTGTGTGTGTGTGTGTGAGTGTGTGTGTTAGTACAAGATACACAGGAAGTGTGTGTCAAAGAATACAAACTCAAACTGTAGTTACAACTTGGTCACAAATACACAAACTGTCCGTCTTTATTAGAAGAAAATGGCATGCAATGAGTGAGGTTATTGCATGAAGTTTACATGCAATAACCTCTTTAGCACTCATACACATGTGGGAGAAAAAACTGCCCCAAGGAGACAGTCACATTTGCAGTCATGTCAAAACTCCCCTGGATTGTGCACAGATTTGTGGCCCTCAGAAGAGAACATGCTGCTCTTTATTCAGTTAAAACAATATTTCCCACTATCAAATATTCTCTGTGACTCTGTGGCATAAAAACATTCACCAAATCAAACCCTCCTGTGAGCAGTGGGTGAAGAGTAAGGATGAGGATGATGAGTGGTAAGGCTTCATGTTGGAACCTGAGAAACGTGCAGACAACAGCGCCCTCTGCTGGACAACTGTATTCTTCAAAAAATAACCAACAGGCCCAAAGAAAACAAGAGGAGGACTGCGCAGAAGTTTTTGTGACGTTTTGAGGGGGTGCACATAACCCCAAACAGCGGTTACATCACTCTCTACAAACATGACAAACTTCATTGATAAAAACAGGGATTTAACCTGACAGAATGGGGAAGGCCACTTTCTCAATAAGTTAATTTTCTGGGTATACAAATATTTAGTTTGACCTGAATTGACACTAAAGTTAAAATATAACAGAAACAAATTGTCAGATCACAGCAGATGTAATCCAGTAACCCTTGTGGTCTTTATTCTAAAATGACTGGTTTTGTCATTGGAGTCTGGTGGCTTTGAAGAGAGGCATGTATCAGCTGTGACCTATGCAAAAAGAAATGTGTTAACTTAACAGTTAGAAATACTAAACAACGACTACTGAGGCTGAGGAGCTTTGAGTGTGATGTAACAAAATGGACTCAATAAAATGAGGTGCATAAACTACATATTGATCTTCATGATAAGAAGAAAGTGAAATATGTTACGCTGAGGAATAAAAGGCTTAAATGTTGGAGCATGCACCTCCAGTAATTAAACAGCAGAGGGCAGCATCCTGCAGTAAACACTCCTGCACTGTGCTGCTCTTTTAGAAAACAGGGCTCCTGCTTTTTAAGGAGATAAATATAACCACTGTATGAGTCATAAAAAGGACTTCTATTAAGAGTTAGTTATTGCATTTTTATTGGGTTGCATATTTATTTTTATAGGAATTGAAAAGGGATAGACATGGATTTGAAATCTTCTTCAGGTCACTGTTTTTGCGACGTATTCCGACATTTATCAGTTTTAAATTGTGTTGAATGGACATTTTATCGATCATTTAGTTACAGTGTTGTTATTGTATTGAACAGTCAAAAAAATTGCATTTAAATAATAAAATGATCAGAAAAACGACACATGTTGAAGGTGTCACCTTTAAGAAAGGTTAGATGTTGTTAGGCACAACAAAACTTTCAAGGTAAGTTCATGAAAGTCAGAGTGTTGATAATATAACATCATTTTATGGTGCTTTTTATTTCACTCAGGGCTTTAACTCAGTCTATCGGGTAACATTTTTAGATCTTCTTAGCCCGTCCATTGCCCCGGCTATATTCAGCTAAAGCGGACTTCAAGGGTCGCCATCAGCTGATTTCTCACTATGAACACACACGCGCGCACACACGCGCGCACACACAGGCTTAACACACACACTGTAACCTAGAATGTGTGGTTTAAACGCCCATGTGTGTATGATGTAAGCTTGTGTGTGTGCGTGTGTGTGTGTGTGTGTGTGTGTGTGTGTGTGTGTGTGTGTGTGTGTGTGTGTGTGTGTGTGTGTGTGTGTGTGAAAAGCCACACCCTCGTATTTATTCTGCAGAAATTCAGACTGATGTGAGAACGCAGCAGGATATAATCAGGAGAATTCACCTGGAGCGAGTGGGCGGTGACGTTTATTCCCTGTGATCGCTGCACGACCATAGACTGTCTGCACGCCACCTCTACCATCTCCTAGATCTAATGAACCTGCTGCATTATGTTTCCTATTCTCCAGTATGTTCTTCTCCATTCTTTAGTTCAGATTGAGATCAAATTTTCTTTGAAAAGTACAAAAAAAAAAAAAAAAATCCATATTTTTTTCCTATTTGATTTCCTTCTCTCTCCATCGTCCTCCTCAACAGTGGAGGCATTAAAGCCCCCCAACCCTCCAACTCCACCCACACAAAAAGTGAAGGCCAAAAAAAGTGAAACACTCTCCATGTCTTTCGATTTAACTGAGAAAACTTCTTTTAGTGTAAAAACTTGTGTAAAATAGAAATATCACATAAATAACTATTTTTTAGATTAACAGAGTTCAGACAGATAAACAAGCTGATGTGGTCAATCATGGGAAAATATTCCATTTGTATTTCTCAATAGTTATTTTACAATAAAAACAATGATGTCACTGACTCCTGAAATGTTTCTCTTGCAAAACTTCCTGAGTCACAGAAAAACAGTCCTGCCCTGGCAACCATCCCAGGAACACACACACACACACACACACACACACACACACACACACACACACACACACACACACACACACACACACACACACACACACACACACACACACACACACACACACACACACACACACACACACACACACACACACACACACACACACACACACACACACACACACACACACACACACACACACACACACACACACACACACACACACACACACACACACACACACACACACACACACACACACACACACACACACACACACACACACACACACACACACACACACACACACACACACACACACACACACACACCTTTTTAACTGTGAGATCTGAAACCTCTCAGTCGGCGCCTACAGTTGGATGGGGTGTAGATGGAGGTGGGGCTGAGTGGGTTGCAGAACTGCTGCAGGTCAGTGCTGGTGATGAAAGAGCAGAGAGGGAGAGCGACTGGGAGTCTTGCCACTAACTGGAAGGAGGTGTTGGCAGGTGATTGTGGATAATGACATGTCATGTGTGAAATCAGTGCAGCTCAGCGAGTGCAGCCCCCTCACTCTGAGCCCTCTACATTAATGCATGTCCATAGGATCCTGTTTGTGCATGCCTATGTTTGTGTAGCAGTTCATTAGACAGAGTGTAAACCCGAATTTCCCCTCGCGGGATTAATAAAGTATAAATAAAAATAAATAAATGCCCAATTACGGACACGGTGCATAAAGGGCTCGCAAAGTCAGCGAGAGATCCCTCAAACACTTGCCGATTAGACAGTGGGACAGCAGTAAGACCTCACAGACTTACCGGGAACGCGCACCAAAGTCAATGAGATTGGGCCTGAGTCTGCGCAGTCCTCTTATGGCCATAATAATATTTGATCACTGGTATATGTTGAGTTAAATTTGAGACAGACTGTAATCGTTTTCGTATACTACAATTTGGCCCTCTGGCAGTGACCAAAGTTGCCCGTCCCTGGTCTAGTGTGTGTGTGTATTCAGAGGATTATAACGCACAAAATTGGGAGACACCGCCCTTATGTCTGTGGTCTCCTAGTTTTTAAAATCAGTTCACATTTGATAGAAGTTTGGTGGGTAGCCAGCTGAAATTGCTTCATCATGTTGTGACTTTGATCATTTCATAATCTCAGATACTCCCCATCTCCTTTGTTCAGAGTGCGAGCTTACTCAACTACTAAAGACGCTTCATTTCCCCCTAACCATGACCTCTTTCCTTTTTTTCTAATGAAACATGGAAGCAACAATAAACACATCTAAATAGATTATTACATCTTGGTTTCACTTTCACATCTGTGTGCAGTCAAACCCTCATTACATTAAGAGTGACCTCCTTACTGCTGACAGAATTAGAGCTGAGGGAGCGCCTGAACTCATCACACCGGTGCCAAAAAAAACAATGCATGACATATGACATGCAACCCTAACTGTGATGAAATGGTTAATAGAACAGGTTGGCAAACTTGTTCGACGTGAATGTTTTAGATAGTTATGGGTTGGGCTGCCTGAAGGTCAATGCTTTAAAAATCAATCCGTGCCGACTCGTCGCAGTGCTGCTGACTGTCTGCCAGCGTGCGTTCATCTGCTGACCTGAGAGAAGAAGGAAAAAGATCTGCCAAGATGACAGAGAAAAAAGAATTCGGTAAGTACAACAATGCTTTTATTTTTATTTTGAGATTTATTTTTTGGGCTTTTTATATCTTTATTGTGGAGACAGGACAGTGGATAGAATCAGAAATCAGAGAGAGAGAGCGAGAGAGAGAGAGAGAGAGAGAGAGAGAGAAAGAGAGGGAGAGGGGAGTGATATCCGGGAGAGGAGCCACAGGTCAAATCTGAACCCGGGCTATACCGATACTATACTTTGAGAAATACAGCCTCTGTACATGGGTTGCGCGCACTAACCACTAGGCTATCTGCGTCCCAACAGAGCTTTTCTAAATATCCATTGAGTGACTTCATCATCATATCTTTCTCTGCCTGAGTCCTTCAAAACCGCGTCCTGCCGTGTGCATATAGGAACAGCTTTTTGGAAACTATTTAAAGAAGCAAAGTGTTGCAGGCAGCCAGTGATTTCATGCTCAGAGAAGTTGTAACATCACAAAAGGTCCATGATGGGAGAAAAGTCCCATGGTGCTACAGCCTCCATACATGGGGCGTGCGCACTATTCACTAGGCAACTGGAAACCCCACTAACATCTGTATTTGCAGCACATTAAAGGTAATACATGTTTCTTACGCACTTCAAACAATGTCTTAAACACACTGTAACGTAACTGAAATCGAGCAGGGGTCCAATTGGGCGCGAGACAGACCCTTAAGTCTGTCAAAAAAGTCTCAGGGTGAATAACTCTTATTCCCACTGAAATTCAACACAAAACCACGCTATGAAATACAACTAAATCAAAGTTCATTTATACATTAAACATAAATTCAGGACAACAGAAATATTTCAGATATAAACAAAACATCTCATATAACTAAAGGTCAAAGTCCACGATTTCAAGTTCATCAAAAAAGATTTAAACCAGTCCATTGTCCAAAAAATATGAATATTAAAGATAGCGAGGGGTTGAGGGTGTGTGTGTGTGTGTAGGTGTGTGAGCGGCTGTTTGGGCGGGGGAAGGAGAGATTGGAGACCAGAAGCAGGGGAAGTCTTGAGGTGAGGTAGCACAGAGAGAGAGTGAGTCGATATCACCTGTCGAGGTTTTGGTTCCTGAGAGGGGTTGCAGCGTTACCACTCCAATGATAATCTCATAACTGCCCGATCATCTGAAGCTCCAGTCCATACCTCCAGAGCAAAGAAGGCAATTTGCCCACTCCAGGTTTTCATGAACGCTCCTCTCCTTTAATTGTTCGGCATCCAAGAACATTGTAAGCAGCCTGAACCCTCCTTCTCCAGTTGTCCAACACTCTACTGTGCAGCAATCCTCTGTCTCCTCTCACACACACTCTCCCTCTCAGGTGCAAACAATCATCAATTTGCCTCTCCTAGGCCACATCCCTTCCTCACAGCCCTCTGCTGTGCAGCAGGATGCAGTCTGGAACCCTGTCTACTACAACACAGTAAAAACTCAAACTTAGCAAGTGCCGACATGTTGTTGTCGGAGTGTCTTTGTTCCCTCGCCGTCTACGAGCGAGATGCACTCTCTGTCTGCAGGATGTTTGGTGCAGAGCATGCACTTTGGGTTTGGAGAGCCGTATGAAAGCAGCTTCCTATTGCAGACAGTAATAATGATGTGTTGGTGGGTTAAAGACGTTTTTATCGATGCTCATTTGCTGGAAACTACAGAAATTGATTGCATTCAAATGGAAAACAAAATTAACAAGATTATTATCTTGAAGGGGCTGCACGGTGCTGCAGTGGTTAGCGCTGTTTCCTCACAGTGAGGAGGTTCCTGGTCTGAATCCCCGTCTGACAGGAGCCTCTCTGTGTGGAGTTTGCATGTTCTTCCCGTACATGTGTGGGTTCTCTCCGGGTACTCCGGCTTCCTCCCACAGTCCAAAGACATGCTCGTTAGGTTAACTGGTGACTCTAAATTGTCCGAACTGAAAAAGTCTATTCACTATTTTATTTTTATTTTTTACATGTACTTTATTAATCCTGCGAGGGGAAATTTGGGTTTACACTCTGTTTAATGAACATGAACACACACATAGGCCTAAATACACACACATGCACAAACAGGATCCTATAGACATGCATTAATGGGGAGGTGTCAGAGTGAGGGGGCTGCCCAGCGAGCCTCCGGTTCCAAACCCGAGTCCCTACAGACTGAAAGCAGCTATGAAACAGTACATTTTGCTCCTGTTATTTCCATTTCCATCTATATTAAAAAGGAAATAATGTTCAGAAATGGTAAAGGGGTAATAATGGTTTTGAAGTGTCTAAAAATGTAAATTCTGGTTGGCGTTTTTTGTTTTGGATTTTGAAAATTTAAAAAAATCAGAGAATCGAAAAAAGACCAAGTACTTTGAGTTTTCTGTTGTATCTTTCATCACAAGAAGTACACTGATTTACACAAGTCTGAGCTGCTGCTGCCGCCCACTGAGCTACTGCCGCCCAACACAACAAACATCATAATCGAATAGTGCAGATTAAAGGTTCAAAATGAGTCGTTATAAAGGAAAGAGAGGACAGTTACAGAAATCTTGACTCTACTATTTGTAATTCATCCTATCATAAGCTGAATGATCGTGCACACAGCTTGGTTTTTGCAGGTCAAGGCCGTGAGATAGCTGATTGTTTGATGCATTTGCCTCTCTGAACTGTTTGGTGTTTTTGTTTGGGCTTTAGGTCTGTGCTTGTGTGTGGTCCAGGATGAAGTGTAACTACGAGTCCTGTCATGTCTTGTCCTGATCAAAGACATTACTTAACATTTATAGCTCATCCATCTGTGACATTTCATGAACCGCTGAGAGTGTTTACATATTTTAACCACTCTCACCACACCCTAACCTCGTTTTCCTCGTTTCCCCAGTCAGCACGATAACTCTTTACAAGCCCAGCTTGTTTTAAGAGATCTAACCAGATCCGTCCACACTCTCAGTGGAGCAAATATGGCAGTGAAACACCACCGAGACCAACGATAACTTCAAGAATGCACATTGCATCTCAGTTTCTCTGCTTTAAAATGATGATTGCAATGGATGAATACTTACCGCCCATAAGAGTTCTAGGTAATGAACTGTTTTTTTTTGTTTTTTTTTCGTCCCTCTGGCCCCTGACCCTATGTTTCATATGCAGGAATTTTGTGAATTCTGTATTTAGTATTTAGAGTGCATGACGCGGATGAATCCTGTTGAATCTGCCTGTTATGTCGCTCACAACGGGAAGTGGCCAAGCGGCAAGCCGATGATGAAGTACAAAATACTGCAGTTCCTCGAGTGAACAGACGGGTGACGTCTCTCAGGCCTCGTCCATTAATCCCTCGATGGAAATAGCATCAAATGGGGGAGGGGATTTTCATCTGACAAGCTTAAAAGATTATGAAGTAGCTTTATTACCTTCACAACGGTCGAACTAGCGATGGGCGATAGCAAACTCTTTCAAATTGACATGATAGCGATTTTTTTTGCTGTCATTTTTTATACCAAGGCAAATCATTTCTGAAAATGCTTGTGTAACATTTTATGAGTATGCCTTTTTTTCAAATCCAAAACTATATAAAGAAAAAAATAATGAACTTTTGAAGCTTGCCATCTAGACTCATAACCCCATGTAAGGATCTTACTTACGTACGTATTTTTCATTTTATTTCTGATGTGTCTCTATTCACAGGAGTGGAGCTCCACTGTGAAGCCAACAACAAAGTGCACCACACCAGCGATATCTCCGTGGAAAAGCTGATTGTGAGGCGAGGTCAGTCCTTCACTCTGACACTCAAACTGACGCAGGCTTTTCAGGACCAGCTCTTCATCACGACAACCACAGGTTAGTCCTTCATTGAAATATTTAATCTGATTTTTTTTTAGACCAAAAGGAAAATCAATGCTTGCATTTAATACCAACAAATAGTAATGAAATATTTGAATAGTCGGGCATCTGTTTTGTAGATTTTACAGGGTAGGAACTGTTCTTAACTTGGCTCCATGGGGGTGCAGTGGTTAGCGCTGTCACCTCAAAGCGAGGAGGTTCCTGGTTTGAATCCCCGTCTGACAGGAGTCTCTCTGTGTGGAGTTTGCATGTTGTCCTCGTGCATGTGTGGGTTCTCTCTGGGTACTACGGTTTCCTCCCACAGTCCAAAGACATGCTCGTTAGGTTAACTGCTGACTCTAAATTGGGGGATGACATGCAGCAAAGGGCAGAGGTCAGATTCAAACCCACAGCTGCTGCAGCGAGGACTATAGCCTCTGTACTTGGGGCGTGCGACACTACCTGTGCTCCGTAACTTGCTCTCTTTTTTACAAAAACTAGATGTTGGCCCAGGGTGCATGTCATTAGACAGAAATAAACAAAGTCTGCAAGTTAGATAGATGCATATGGAGTACGTAGTAACTTAAGATATCAAGGGTTAATATTTGGGGTAGCTTAATCAATATGGGATTAGGATAACCTCTGATATCGTTTCACTCAGTGGTAGCATTTCTTGACAGGCAGCACATCTCGTCTTCTCCAAATATGGTTAATCGTGGCTCCCAATAATCAAGATGGTGACGGCCATATTGACACACCTGTGGCTTCAAAACAGTAGTCCAAAGACCAGAGGGTGATGTCAAGATGGCTGCATCCATTTCTTATACAGTCTTTAAGGTGTAATTATATTGCAATTTCTAAACAAGCATGAAGGAAAATATGTTCATCGTAGCAGGATTGTTCCATTATGTTCCAGCAAAGGATGAATGAATTTGATGGACGTCCATCTCTGTCCTCAGGGGATCATCCCAGTGAGGAGCGGGGGACGACTTGCCTCCTCTCTATCCCAGACGGCGTGAAGCGTTCACCAAAAGCAATAGCGGTGTGGAAGATTGAGCTTGATAATAAATCCTCCCCGAGGACGGGCGTCCTGGTCCTGACCATCACCCCCCCAGCTGACGCCCCTGTAGGAAAGTACAAAATGGTTGGGACTTATAAAGGAAAGGAAATGCCGCTGGCATCGCTGATGATGCTCTTCAATCCTTGGTGTCGCGGTATGTCCGTCTAAACCTGATCTACCTGATAAAATATCATATGTCTAGTTCTCTGTTTTGTCCCATCGTCCTACCTGTCCTCTTTAAGTTTGTGTATGAGCAGGGGTGATTTTAGGTTTCTAACTTCACAGCTGCTCAGCTCTTAAAGAGATTGTGACATGCAGTTCTGTTCGAGTGTTTTATACGTCTGCTAAAACACTCATCTGCCTGTCTGTCTGTCTGTCTGTCTGTGTGTCTGTCTGTCTGTCTGCCTTTCTGCCTGTCTGTCTGTCTGTCTGCCTGCCTGCCTGTCTGTCTGTCTGTCTGTCTGTCTGTCTGCCTGTCTGCCTGTCTGCTTGCCTGCCTGCCTTGCTGTCTGTCTGTCTGTCTCTCTGTCTGTCTGTCTGTCTGCCTGCCTGCCTGCCTGCCTGACTGACTGACTGACTGCCTGTCTGTCTGCCTGGCTGCCTGCTTGCCTGCCTGCCTGTCTGTCTGTCTGCCTTTCTGTCCGTCTGCCTTTCTGTCTGTCTGTCTGTCTGTCTGTCTAAACCAGTGATACTAGGCTCTCGAGCCACGTGGCTCATTTGGGACTACTTGGAATTGGAATTCATTTTTTAAAAAGGGGAACATTGTCAAAGCAAGAGGTTTTTGGAAAGTGGCTCTTAAGTCTAAGAAGGCTGAGTACCACTGGTCTAAACCATATAATCTATAAAATATCAGCCATCTGTCTCTCCTGTCTGTCTGTCTGAACATCTTTCTCTCTTTCTCTCTCTCTCTCTCTCTCTCTCTCTCTCTCTCTCTCTCTCTGATCTCATCTCTGTAGAGGACTGGGTGTTTCTGGATGATGAAAAGGAGAGACAGGAGTACGTGATGAATGAAAAAGGAGTAATATTCTTCGGAAGCACAAAGTACATAATGGAATCTCACTGGGGCTATGGACAGGTACTCTCCCTCTCTCTGTCTCTCTCTCTCACTCTCACACACACACACACACACACACACACACACACACACACACACACACCTACCACCGACCTGCTTGGATTAACTTGAATTTTGTCTCCTCTTCAGTTCGAGGCGAACATGGTGGACATTTGTATGAATTTGTTGGACCTCAACCACAAACACGAGGACGACCCCGCTGATGACGTTTCAGCTCGCTGTAACCCCATCTACGTTGGCCGTGTGATCAGTGCCATGGTAGGACACACTCTGTTTCTATAGCTCCAAATGTTGATGTTTGAAAATATTAACTTTAAGCCACTTTGTTTAAAGTAAAAGCTGGATTTTCCACTCAGGTGTTCGGTTCAATTAAGCGCCCTTAGAAAGCTAACACAACAAATTAAGATTGTGATCGATGTCAACATTATACCTGCTTCACAGTAAGAATATTAAGTACATATTTTACACATTATTCATCCAACTTTTCTTCTCTACAGAAGAAGTACTGATATTTTCTGGCTTTTTAAGTTTTATTCTTTTCTACAAATTGAAAATAAGGACTGATATGATTATCATTCTGCAATAAAACACACACACACACACACACTTCTGTTCAGACTTCCTTGTCCATTTGTTTTCTTGCAGATCAACAGTGAGGATGACTGCGGTGTGTTGGAGGGAAATTGGGGGCGTTCTTTTGAGGGCGGACATGCACCCACTCACTGGACCGGTAGCAGTGCCATCCTTACAGAGTGGCTCGAAAACCAGTTCGAACCAGTCAAATATGGACAGTGCTGGGTGTTTGCCGGAGTGATGTGTACAGGTAACATCAGGCGTCTCACACCTGGAATAACATCTGTAGAGATCAATCAATGTATCTGTATATCGCCAAGTTGCAGCAAATGTTATCTCAGAATACTCTAAGAAAAGAGCAGTAGACCGAACACTTGGCAACACAAGAAACTTTCTTTAACAGCAGAACTGATTCATCGTGTTTTCACACAAAACCCCTTAAAGGCTTAATATGCGATTGTTCACACTTAAATATAATAGAAATCAAGTATGTCCTCTGAAAATAACTCTCTAAGTCATGACTGTCTACAATGGGTGTAACACCCGAGTCCCACTGTCTGTGATGCTTTCCGAGCTTTCCGAGTCCTATCTTCACTTTGTTTACATCGCCAGGAAGGCTGGCCGGCTCATCCCCTCGCGTATAAAAGTTGTTTAATTGAGGGACTAGAGAAAAGAAGAATAACATACTGTACTCACTGCTTAATTAAATGTCATGTAAGCGTTTCTAGATTACGGTCATTGCATGTAAATTTACATGCAGTGTGAAGCTACGAGCAAACTAAAGTGCGCTAGCATTAGCATGCTAACACAACAATGCAGCGTGAGTTGTTTTGGTTTCATGCTGGAGCTCAAGGGCGACATCTAGTGGATCAAAAAGTTGCATATTCTTCCTTTAATGAGCATTATGTAATGTGCCTTATGAATGGGGGACTTTACAACTCAGGCAGTTTTTGTCTTTTTATGTCTCAAAGTTCTTCCAAAAGTGAGACTTGAAGTGGACCAAAATGAGAAAGAAGAGTAAAACTGGTGCCACATTTCTCTGCCAACCCTAGTTTTAATCGTTGCCTATCAGAGCTGCAGAATGTTGGAAAACACTTTTATGACTTTATGTGAAAATATCTCAAGTCCTTCTATCTGGTTCTCAGTGATGCGGTTTTTTGGAATCCCCTGCCGCGTGGTCACCAACTTCTCTTCAGCTCACGACAACAACGCCAATCTCACCATCGATCGATACCATTCTTTAGATGGAATCGTGGGTAAAGAAACCAAGGACAGTATTTGGTGAGAACACACACACAGATGTTAACATTATACACCATGTTTTATCCACTGCACTCTGCAATTCTTCTTTCATGGGGTTGGTGCTTCAGCCTGTTTTCTGTTTCCTCATGCAAAACATTGATCTGATCTTGAAGCCCCCCTCTCCTTTCAAAAATGGACATACATTTTTAGTACAATAGTTGTCCTGGATAAATCCCAACAAAATAGGCCTACAAACACTAGCGTATGAAACTATTCAAGATGTGTTGTATCATGGGCGGCTGTGGCTCAGTCGCTAGAGTTGGTCGTCTCTCAACCAGAAGGTCAGGGGTTGGATCCCCAGCTCTGATGAGTCCTTACAGGCAAGATACTTAACCCCAAGTTGCTCCCACTGCTTCATCAGACTGTGTGTTAATGTGTATGAATGGGATTAGTTACTTCTGATGGTCACTTTCCACAGCAGCCTCTACCATCAGTGTGTGAATGTGTAGGTGTGACCTGCAGTGAAAAAGCACTTTGAGTAGTCAGAAGACTAGAAAATAACTATACTCAAGTCCATTTATAATTGTGTCATAAGTTCTTTGGTGCCTTCCCAAGGGCGTCCAGGACCCCAGGTTTGAAGTCAATGCTCCAAAAGAAGCATGAAAAGAGTTAATTTGATTAATTTTTGATTATAGTTTATACTCATTACTGAAACTTATAGTCATGCAAGGAATACATTCCTTGTGTGAGCTTGCTTTTTCCAACGAATAATCAGCTCAGTGGTGCCAGGTCTCCGTTTGGCATGAAGATTTGTTCACACCACACCTTCATCAAACAAAACTAAATATACCTGAGCAGTCTGCCAGATCCCCACAGGGGTTAAACTGTATCAGTTTTTGTTGATTGGATCTTCTTGTTGGTGTGTCAGTACTTGCTAAGCAAACCCATCAAAACAGAAATACCACTCATGTTTGGTAAGGGGCCAAACTAAGAGGTTTGGATTTGAAGTTTCAATTGGATTTGTGTGGCCTTCAGCTTTTCTTCTTCCAATAAAGAGTCACAGTGTTTTCTGTTGTGGTGAAGAGTTTTATTGATGTGCTGAAAGTTATTTTTGAGACTGAATGAAACATGTAGGTCGCTGATAGAGAGGTGCCTCAAGGATTGCAAAATTTCCAATGTCCAGTTGGGGGAGATTCCCCCCAATAGAATAGAAGAATAAAGTTAATGTAGGACAACCAAAAAAGCTTTTGGTAGGACAACCAAAGGCTTATGATTTTAAAATGCTCAACACTGCAATTATAGTCCAATATAGAATACGAACATCCAAAAAGTTGAGTACTGTGTGCTGGACAAAAAACATACTCAAAGACACAGGAAGATGAATGCATGCGGGTCTGATGCGTGCTCCTCTCCCAAATCTCCCTTTTGTCAAAATGTGGTCCAAAAGAAACAAACATGTCATCAGCAAAACTGTCAAAATCCACTTCAAAGCCATCCTCCATATTGGTAATTAAACTTGCATTATGGGAAATTGTGGCACTTAATCACGCCAGTCTGTTAAAACCTGCCCAGAGAGTTGATGTCGCAAATAATTAACCTCAGTTTGGCAGTGTGTTGTTTCCAAACCAAGATCTGGATGGGAACAGTGCTTTACAGTGTCAGTGTCAGAAGGATTACACGGTATCATAGGGTAATCTATGTGTCCAGAGTTGTTTAGTCTTTTAAACTGTTGCACAGTCTGAATGTGGTGTTGTGTTACAGGAACTTCCACGTGTGGGTGGAGGGGTGGATGAGGCGGCCAGATATGTCAAAAGACGGTGATTACGACGGCTGGCAGGTTCTGGATCCGACACCGCAGGAGCTGAGCCAGGGTACGGACTCTGTTATGCATCGCCATAAACCTTTTCCTCCCCACTCTTATGACCTAATTTATTTTCATTATTTTACATTCTGGCCTTTTTTTTTTATTTTAGATTCAGTGAAAATGAATGATTCCAATGTCCAGATGTCCAGAGTCAAAAAAACAATTGCACACCGAGGTGGAATAATCCATGACAGAATTGAAGTCTCTCTCTCTCTCTCTCTCTCTCTCTCTCTCTCTCTCTCTCCTGTAGGTGTTTTCTGCTGCGGTCCATCCCCAAAAGCAGCCATCCTGAACGGAGACACAGACATCAAATACGATACTCCGTTTGTCTTTGCTGAGGTCAACGCTGACTCTGTCGATTGGCTGGTCAGTGAGCAGAGCTTGAACCTAACACCATTCAAATAACATTTAGCAATACTACAGCCTTTACAGGACAGATATAGAGCAATAAAAAAAGACAACTGTTTAAAAGAGAAGAACATAAGAAGGTCAGACAGTCAAAATCATTTATGATCAAATAGTCCACTGCTGGATTTGTTAAATGAATTTTTGTCTTCCTCGTTTCTATTGTCTGTGGTTGTATGTCCTATCAGGTCAAACCTGACGGTTCACTGGAGAAAATAGAGGCTTCCACTGACTTAGTGGGACAACATATCTCAACAAAAGCTGTGGGTAGTGATGCAAGGGTCGACATCACCAACACCTATAAACCTGAGGAGGGTGGGTTCATGAGAAAAGCACATCACACAAGCTCAAGCTGGATGTTGGGTCCGAAACAATGATTAAATTACTTCCCTTACAGGAAAAATAGACGAAAGGGTCGTCTTCAGAAGAGCCGTCTTCAAACACTTCAAGCACCTTAATAAGATTAGAGAGGAGGAGAAGAAGAAGAGGGAGACGGAGACGTTGGAGATTCACACGTTGGAGACGGAGATAAGGGAGATGGAGAGGAATGGAATTCCAAACAGGATAGGGAATGTGTCCACAGGAGAGACAGACGGGGAAACAACTGAAGTCATCCTCCCACCGCCAAAAGTGTCCATACGATTTGAAGAGGTACGTCAAAAACAACATTCCCCAGTGTTTCCATTTAGAGCTACTGACGTGGATTATGCTAATCAACCAAAACAAAGAATAGAGGATACCAGTGTGATAGTAATGACGAAAGGTGCATTGTTAACTGGGGGGGACAACATTTCTCACAGATGGACCACTATGTTAGATGGATGTTAGTTCATTAGCTTAATGCTAACACATACAGGAAAATGTAATTATCTGGCTAACAGCATTAGCATTCGTACTTATAACCATATGTTTCCTAAACCCTGTGGAGACAAACTGAAAAAAACTGCTGGCTTATAAAGAGTCAGTGAAGAACGAGTTGTGTAGTTGCTGGCTCTTTATAGGTCTCAGTTCATGGGATGAATCCCTCTGCGAACATATCAAACTGCACCAACATCCAAAAAGCTGAGTACTGTGTGCTGGACAAAAAACATACCCAAAGACACAGGAAGATGAATGCATGCGTGTCTGATGAAAGGCGAGGGCCAGAAACCTTACAATGTTAAATGGAGCAGCTTCTGGTGTGCAGACTTAGTCTTTCTCTGTCTCTGGTCCTCTGCTGCCAACTCCTGGGTGGTGGTGTGTGATGTGTTCAGGGTCGAATATACCCTGCTCCCCTCCAAGCTCCTATCTTATGTATTGAAGAGGTGCAAATGTGAAACTTATAAAGAGAGTCAAAGGAGGCCCGGCACCCTGGAGTCTGGTGCCCGGAACCATGTCACCAGTCAGTAACTTTATTGCAAATTTTACATTTAACTCAATAACAACATCATATTGACTTTGCCCTTTTGGTATGAGCGGTGGTGTAACTAATTCATGGTTATAAAGCACACCCTAACATGGAATGCATTTTTGCAAGAACATACATTTTCTTTTTTTCTTTTTACAAGATGAAACCTTTTCAACCTTCATATGAAGTGTCATGATGACTTGTATGTTGGGAAAACAAAATGATTTCACATTAACAAGTGCCTCTTTAAAAGGTCACGAGCTCAGAGCATTGTAAGAAAAACCTGAACCTCAAGGGTGATTGAATTCATTTTTTGAGAGTGTAAATCTAACTTTATTTGAATTTTTGGAGCTATAACCAGCCGCAATGCCATGGTTTACTAAATACTGGTAAATGTTGCGACCCAGGAGTGAAACCCAGACAAGGCAGGTGAACACTGATCATGCAAGATCATGCATAAAACAACCTCCCAAACTGGGGAGGATGAGCCGTTGTACCACTGGTGATGTTGTGAGAAATTGGCAGCTTGCAGGAAACACAGGTAAACTGATAAGCTGCTTCTAATTAGGTCAGATGCTCTGCAGCTGTGCCAGCAGGGCAGGGCGCCTCAGACCACACCTCCAGTATCTGCTCCAAGGAAAACAAAAAAGGAAAACAAAAAACCCACAACACAAGGCCACAAAGCAAAACTGTGCACTGATAACACAAGGACAAAAAATAAACACTAAAGTACAAACGATGAAACGCGATCCATTCTTAGTGAATCAGGCTGGACAAAAAACGAGGAACAAGGAATACACACACATAATCACAAAATCAACACACCAACACAGAAAATAAGTTGATATGTATTCTCACATTAACAGTGTTTACTCGTGGTGCCGGTTCTGAGAAAAAGATCTGATTGGCTGAGTAGTGTGACATGTGTAGAGGCAAGAAAAGCTGCGCCATTTAACTAGACTACCGTAAAAGCAGCAAAGGCTGCACTGTTAAAATAGAAGTGCACATCAAGTAAGTCTGGGTCTGGGCAGCGCAGCATCTTGGTCCGGATTCGTACCGGGGTATGCCATTTGTTGACCTTTGGTGTAATTCATGAAATGGTATGGTATCGCTGGTTAGGATGAGATAAGAAAATGTAGATCTCAAATCGTCCCAATTTTCTACGAACTGTATGACACTATGCATTTGAAATTTCTCTCACAAACTTTGGTTTATAAGGAAATGTTCCTTACAGTTCTGGGTCATAATGAATGGGCAGGGCGTTGTGGGATATGTGACTCAAATAAAACCTTCTTTTCCTCAAATTTCTCTTTGTTTTAGGTGTCAAAGCCGATTAACGGTAAGGATGTGAGCCAGAAATTGGTGCTGAGCAGTGAAAGTACTGCTGACAGGCCGCTGATCATCAACATCGCCGTTCAAGCCATGAACTACACCGGACACCTAGCTGGAAACATCCAGGGAGAGAAGTTGGAAAAGACACTGCTGCCAGGAAAAGGTGAATCTTCTTTTGTGGACAGGACAGAGATTTTGATTAAAAAGGCAGAAAGTGAAAGACAGGTATCTCAAATCGTTAACAAAAGCCAGTAAAGTACAGCATATACTGTATGTTTATTCTGTGGATTTTGGTCTGACGTCTTAAATAATTTTCTCTATTGTAGATCTGACAATGCCGATCGTGGTCCCGTTCTCAGTCTACTCTAAGCCCATGTTGGAGTGTGACATCATGAAGATCTCAGTCCTGGTTAAAGACAAAGAGAAGCCAGACCACCCATACCTGAGAGAGGTCGACCTTGTGCTGCTTGACCCACCGATCTCCGTCACTGTTAGTAGAAAATATTTTTCTTCCTCTATCATCACCTGCCATCCACCTTTGTCCAGCTGTCTGTCACATTATTTAACAGCTGTGATAATAACCTGATCAGTCTAATATTAACGTTATTGTAATGATGATGTAATTGGGATAGAATAGATGATGCAAAGCTGATATTAATAGTTGCATATCTTAGATTCACTTTTGATGATGTCGACCGTAGGTAGCACGAGCAGGCCTGATAACTGAAGGCTCTACCTCCCATAGTACATTTAGAGACCGTATGTACTCTTTTCTGGGAGCATCATGGTCTAGAGGGGTAATATGACACTATTAGTTCCTGTATATAATCAGATATCATGTTTTGATAACAATGTCAGTTTTGCCTGCAAGCTAAAAGCTGTCATCATTGGTGATTTTTTGAGTCTACTGTGGGATGTTGTACAAGGAAAATGTGCTCATTCTTGTTAGAGCTGCTGCAGGCTTTTCTCACACAAACAAGAATTAAAGAAGCATTTAACCTGCCAGAAAAGTCATGCCCTTTAGCTGAAAGTCAAAAAAAACAAATGCAGCTTGTTGTGAAATAGACTGAAACTCACACTATGACCTTCTAAAGCGAACCGGTTGACAACGCCTATAAAAATGCCATTGTTTACATTCAGGTCGAAGTTTAGAGATGGATGAGTCTATAAAATCCAAGACAGCTTTACTGAGTTTAATTGAACAATCAACTACATTTTTTTGTTTTTCAGATTTTTGATAACGTCAAACTGAAGACTCCTGCAAATGCAGAAATCTCTTTCATGAACCCTGTAAACGAGACGCTGAAGAACTGCACTTTGACCATCTCTGGAACTGGCCTCTGGAAAGGAGAGTACGAAGTCAAGTGAGTTTATCGGCATGCGCTGATGTACAACATAGCATTTGGAAACCATGAAAGCCATACAAGGTTTGAGGCTGACGACACTAAAAATGTAAATATTAACGATTGATTCATCTGTAGGCCAGTTCCTGGAGGCTTTCTAATTCAACGTATAATAAAAAATGGATATCTCGCATGGAGCAACCAAGCACACACTCTTTGGATTTTCACTTAAGCGAATTGACTGAAGAAGGAATCACTAAAATAGATTTATTTTGCGCCCTTTCACCTCGATCGTTTTGGATTCAGGAAGTCAGGGAAGCTAAACGCTGCCGCTCTAGTGTAAAATTTTACATCTAGCACAGATTGTTAGCTTGATTTTTACTTGATTTTTACCTGCACATGGCACCCTCAGTTAGACATCACCTGTTTTCTCTATTTTCACCCTCAGACTCAGAGACCTTAAACCAAACAGACGGATACGTCTCAAGTTTTACATCGTCCCTTACAAGTCCGGAGAGAGGACCCTGACTGCCGACTTTGACTGCTCCCTCTTCAGAGACATCAAAGGCCTGTGCACCGTCACCGTCAGACCCTAAATCCTCGAGTTGACTCGGAAACAAGACAACTCATTCATTCAACTCATTTTTGGGGTTCAATATATTTGGTCTAGTACATTTTTGTCTTTTGGGCACACAAATTAATGAGGTGTTCTCGGATAAGAGAGCATCACACCATATGCACGAATAAAATGTTTGTGAAAAATCCATGTTCCATTTGTGTCTTTGAGTTTTGTGTAATCACACCCAGAGAAAAACTGATTTCCAACCAAATACAAGGATACAAATGTAAAGCTGAGATGGTGCAGGAAAATACTCCTGCAACACAATATTATGTCTGACCCTGAAAAATCTGTATTTGTGATGGTTGGTCATGTGACCATATCCAGCACAACTTCACCAACTAACAAGGTGCATGAAGGGTGAAAGAAAAGGTCAAAAATCTCCAGCAACACTTGTACTATGAAGATCCACTTTATTAACAAATTAGAGTGACGTGTTTCGGCTTGTGGCCTTCATCAGGGAAATCATGAAACACATTGCACACAACATTTAAATAGAGGAGGTAAGAAACTGAGAATCATGTAAAAATAAATCCAAAAATACCCAAATACATCCACATAGATATCAGCCAATGAGGAACCTGCAAAGGTGGGCGGGTTAGGCTTGTTGGCCAGATTTAGAAGCTTGTAGAAACGGGTGAATTTATTAATTTATTACATTTTATTTCACCTTTATTTAAGCAGGTCAGTCCCATTGAGATTAAGAACCTCTTTCTTTAAAAGGAGATCTGGCCGAGACAGCCAGCAGCAACAACACAAAGAGACACAAAGTTCAATTTACAAAAACGGAAACGTGCATTAAAAGAGAACTGTCTATGAGTCTGAAAAATAACTTTCTGGAAGGTCAGCTGTACAGCCAGGCAGGCTGAAATCATCAACATCCTGTAGAATCTGCTTCCAAGTCTTTCATTTTAGATTTAAAAACATGGAAAGGACACCAGCTCCTTGAGTTTCAAGTCCTTTTGCAACAGATTCCAGGCTGAGGGTGCAGAATACCAAAAAGCCCTTTTCCCAATTTCTGTCGGGAATGCCTTGGGGTCCCCCAGGAGGAGCTGGAAAACGTTGCTGGGGAGAGGGACATCTGGGGGCGACTTGCTTAGCCTGCATGAATGGATGGATGGATGGAGGGTTGGATGGATGGAGGGTTGGACGGATGGAGGGTTGGACGGATGGATGGATGGATGGATGGATGGAGGGTTGGACGGATGGACGGTTGGATGGATGGATGGATGGAGGGTTGGACGGATGGAGGGTTGGACGGATGGAGGGTTGGATGGATGGAGGGTTGGATGGCTGAATGGATAAATTGGATGGATAAATTGGATGGATAGAGGTTTGGATGGATGGATGGAGGGTTGGTTGGATGGATGGGGGTGTACCAGTGTATGAGTCTAGGGGGCACCAGAGCCCGCCATCCTACCCGAGAGTACAACTCACAATAGTGAGTCAGAGCGTTACATTTGCAGTGAACCTCAAAGACACATGGTAGGGCTACATTTACAAGTAAACAGTCCATCTTAATATTAGAAACAGTCATCATCTCTCCCTCTCTTCCTCCACCACGAGCTGAAGACGAGAGGCCAGGTCATGTTCAGCTCACTCATCCTTTTTCAGTTGACCCGTGATGTCATGTCCGACTCGCAGGTCGGCCACAGCCGCCTGAACCAGCTGCAGACGAGACTCTCTGAGGGAACGCCTCAGCTTCGCCCGTCGGTTCTGAAACCAAATCTAAGAGAAAGAAAGACAGAGAGAGAGAGAGAGAGAGAGAGAGAGAGAGAGAGAGAGGGGAGAAATCGTCAGAGAGAATGGCAGAAGAGCTAAAATCAGAGAACAACACCGCCTTTTATCTAACTCAAGGACAGGTTTTTTCCCAATTTTTAATGAGTGCTTTCTGTTGTCTGAACCTGTATTCTGTCCTCGTCCAGGTCCAGCCTCTCAGCCAGCTGCTCCCTCAGCTAAATCCCTGGATAACAGTTCATCTGAAACACCGACTCCAGTACTTTCACCTACAGGACAAACACGGACAAATATAGATTAAAGGGACCAATCAGTGAGATGTGTAGTAAGTGAAATGATAAAGTGACCTTACTTTATGATCAGACATTAAGGAAACATGCTATGTTGAAGTGCTGGCTTCTCTGACAACAATGCAGCAGCCAGTATGTCCTCCTTCTAACTTTAGATTCTGGTCCTGAATGCACTGGATTTGTTTGGACCAGAGAAGGTAGGCGGTTTTAAGGCGACCCCCCACACGTCCGTTTTGGACGCCCCTCGGTTTGCCAGATATGAGAGCAGTTATCAGGTCAAACCAACAGGTGTTTTTTTTAAACTCAACGGATTTTGTTTTATTACGTTAAACGGCTATGCCCATATACGGGTTGTGGCAGACTTGATTGACAGCTCTGCGCACTGCATCTGTCTGTCAGGTCAGCAGCAGGTCAGGAGGCTAGGTAGCAGCTTGATCCGTCTGATTTCTCGTCTTTTTTTCTTCGTTTGGAGAGTTTGTTTAACACATATCTGACAACATACATGGCTTGCTGTGCGGTTAACAGACCATCCAAGAAGTTGATTCTTCAGTTTTTTTCAGTAAGTGTTATATTTACTGCATACTCGTGTCGGTATATTTACAGACCTAGCTTGTTTAGCGTTAGCTTGTAAACCAGTCGGCTAACTGTACTCAGTGTAGCCCATTATTTACGGTCAATGGTTTAGCCGATCAAGACTCCCATTCATGCCAAAGAAGCTAATGGCAACATACTGTAGCTAGTCAGGACTATTAAATTGGGGGAAAATGTAATTCTGAAGTGTTAGAAAATTTAGTTGGCAAGATTTTGTGAGACAGAGTTTGTGTGATGTTAAAAACTAAAGGTCCACCTCGGTGGTTAACCGCAGACTGTAAATATTCTGAATGACGTTATGATGAATGTTATACTCCACGCAAATGTCGACATTAAAATACAAACTTTGTGTATATGATGGGATTCTTTTGGGAATCAGAACTTACAGGGGTTAGACAAAGTTCAGAGTCAGAGTTTTTTCTAGATCTGTCTGTCTATTTGCATGATCACATTTCTGTTCCTTTAAAAGGTTTTCCAACTGTTCCACCTTTGTTGAAAGTTTGCTGATCTGTGTTACACAGTAGTCGATCCCTTTGGTTAAGTTGCCATAATTGTCTTGGACATTTTTATATAGACCACGCACATCTTGTTGCATTTCCACTTGAAGTTGTTCCATCATGAATCGAATCTCTGAAAAAAGAGAACTTTCAGAATTTTTCACTTCGTCTGATGTCACAGTTTTAATGCCTTTTGTCATCAGATCCAATTGGTCCTTAGAGTGAGTTTGGTTTTCATCAACACATTTTGTCAATTCTTTAATTTCCTTGTCATGCTACTCCATTTTTTCTAGGGATGACCCGTTACAGCAGTGTGGAGATATTTTAGCGTAAACGATGACGACAAAAGAAGAGCAGACTGGAAACTTTGCACTACAAAATTGTCAAGGGGAGGGGTGAAAATTAGCTCCTTCAATACAAGTAATTTGATTAAACATCTTAAAAACCGCAGAGTTCACAGAGTTTGTTAAAGCTAGCAGCGGGAGACAGCTACAGCCAACTTTGCAGCAAATGCTGTAGAAGCGAGAGAAAATGTCGAGAGACAACCCGCAACCCCAGCCTTCCGTGCGTGGCTCACTCGCTACAGCTAGCTGTTAACGAAGGACTTTTGGCTCAGGGGAGTGTAGCTGACGCGGTGTCAGTCGGACGTAAAATTATTGGACATTTTAAGCATTCGGCATTAGCCTACTCCCAACTGGAAGACATTCAACTGCAGCTCAACCAGCCCGTAAGAAGACTCCAGCAAGACGTGCAGACGCGCTGGAATAGCACGTACTTACTTTCAAAGTGATTATGGTACTCGGTATCGGTGAGTACCCAAATGTAATTACTTGTACTTGTACTTGGTTTGAAAAAAAGTGGTATCGGTGCATCTCTAATTTTTTCCAACCTTTTTTTTCCACGGATCCTGAGTTCTTGCAGCCATTTGACTCCATTCTTTTGCAGGTGTTTCGAATTCTCCGGGTAAATCACAATGAGACATTGAAACAGAAGATGAAGATAGGATGGGTTCTTTGCTACCCTCTGGTGGAGCAGTCCAGTATTGGGAATTTTGAGGAATCATTGTTTCATGCTCCCAAACCAAGGATTGAATTGAAGTATTGAGTTTCTCCAGCTGTGGAAAAGGAGAAAACTGTACCCGTGCAATGGATGAATACTTACCGCCCACAAGAGTTTTTTTTTTTTTTCGTCCCTCTGGCCCCTGACCCTATGTTTCATATGCAGGAATTGTGTTAATTCTGTATTTAGTATTTAGAGTGCATGACGCGGAGGAATCCTGTTGAATCTGCCCGTTATGTCACTCACAACAGGAAGTGGCCAAGCGGCAAGCCGATGATGAAGTACAAAATCCTGCAGTTCCTAGAGTGTCCACTAGAGGCTGGCTGCAGAAGCACAGGAAGTCACATACACACCCATTCTAAAAAATAATGAACTTTTGAAGCTTGCCATCTAGACTCATAACCCCATGTAAGGATCTTACTTACGTACGTATTTTTTATTTCTGATGTGTCTCTATTCACAGGAGTGGAGCTCCACTGTGAAGCCAACAATGAAGAGCACCACACCAGCGAGATCTCCGTGGAAAAGTTGATTGTGAGGCGAGTTCAGTCCTTCACTCTGACACTCAAACTGACGCAGGCTTTTCAAACTGATAAGGACCAGCTCTTCATCACGACAACCACAGGTTAGTCCTTCATTGAAATATTTAATCTGATTTTTTTTAGACCAAAAGGAAAATCAATGCTTGCATTTAATACCAACAAATAGTAATGAAATATTTGAATAGTCGGGCATCTGTTTTGTAGATTTTACAGGGTAGGAACTGTTCTTAACTTGGCTCCATGGGGGTGCAGTGGTTAGCGCTGTCACCTCAAAGCGAGGAGGTTCCTGGTTTGAATCCCCGTCTGACAGGAGTCTCTCTGTGTGGAGTTTGCATGTTGTCCTCGTGCATGTGTGGGTTCTCTCTGGGTACTACAGTTTCCTCCCACAGTCCAAAGACATGCTTGTTAGGTTAACTGCTGACTCTAAATTGCCCGTTGGTGTGATTGTTAGGACAGCTAACAAGACAGGAAATGTCTGGAGGAGAGAGTGGGGGATGACATGCAGCAAAGGGCAGAGGTCAGATTCAAACCCACAGCTGCTGCAGCGAGGACTATAGCCTCTGTACTTGGGGCGTGCGACACTACCTGTGCTCCGTAACTTGCTCTCTTTTTTACAAAAACTAGATGTTGGCCCGGGGTGCATGTCATTAGACAGAAATAAATAAAGTCTGCAAGTTAGATAGATGCATATGGAGTACGTAGTAACTTAAGATATCAAGGGTTAATATTTGGGGTAGCTTAATCAATATGGGATTAGGAAAACCTCTGATATTGTTTCGCTCAGTGGTAGCATTTCTTGACAGGCAGCACATCTCGTCTTCTCCAAATATGGTTAATCGTGGCTCCCAATAATCAAGATGGTGACGGCCATATTGACACACCTGTGGCTTCAAAACAGTAGTCCAAAGACCAGAGGGTGATGTCAAGATGGCTGCATCCATTTCTTATACAGTCTTTAAGGTGTAATTATATTGCAATTACCAATAAAATCCTCATTTCTAAACAAGGGTAAAGGAAAATATGTTCCAGCAAAGGATGAATGAATTTGATGGACGTCCATCTCTGTCCTCAGGGGATCATCCCAGTGAGGAGCGGGGGACGAATTGGCGATATACAAACACGAGGACGACCCCGCTGATGACGTTTCAGCTCGCTGTAACCCCATCTACGTTGGCCGTGTGATCAGTGCCATGGTAGGACACACTCTGTTTCTATAGCTCCAAATGTTGATGTTTGAAAATATTAACTTTAAGCCACTTTGTTTAAAGTAAAAGCTGGATTTTCCACTCAGGTGTTCGGTTCAATTAAGCGCCCTTAGAAAGCTAACACAACAAATTAAGATTGTGATCGATGTCAACATTATACCTGCTTCACAGTAAGAATATTAAGTACATATTTTACACATTATTCATCCAACTTTTCTTCTCTACAGAAGAAGTACTGATATTTTCTGGCTTTTTAAGTTTTATTCTTTTCTACAAATTGAAAATAAGGACTGATATGATTATCATTCTGCAATAAAACACACACACACACACACACTTCTGTTCAGACTTCCTTGTCCATTTGTTTTCTTGCAGATCAACAGTGAGGATGACTGCGGTGTGTTGGAGGGAAATTGGGGGCGTTCTTTTGAGGGCGGACATGCACCCACTCACTGGACCGGTAGCAGTGCCATCCTTACAGAGTGGCTCGAAAACCAGTTCGAACCAGTCAAATATGGACAGTGCTGGGTGTTTGCCGGAGTGATGTGTACAGGTAACATCAGGCGTCTCACACCTGGAATAACATCTGTAGAGATCAATCAATGTATCTGTATATCGCCAAGTTGCAGCAAATGTTATCTCAGAATACTCTAAGAAAAGAGCAGTAGACCGAACACTTGGCAACACAAGAAACTTTCTTTAACAGCAGAACTGATTCATCGTGTTTTCACACAAAACCCCTTAAAGGCTTAATATGCGATTGTTCACACTTAAATATAATAGAAATCAAGTATGTCCTCTGAAAATAACTCTCTAAGTCATGACTGTCTACAATGGGTGTAACACCCGAGTCCCACTGTCTGTGATGCTTTCCGAGCTTTCCGAGTCCTATCTTCACTTTGTTTACATCGCCAGGAAGGCTGGCCGGCTCATCCCCTCGCGTATAAAAGTTGTTTAATTGAGGGACTAGAGAAAAGAAGAATAACATACTGTACTCACTGCTTAATTAAATGTCATGTAAGCGTTTCTAGATTACGGTCATTGCATGTAAATTTACATGCAGTGTGAAGCTACGAGCAAACTAAAGTGCGCTAGCATTAGCATGCTAACACAACAATGCAGCGTGAGTTGTTTTGGTTTCATGCTGGAGCTCAAGGGCGACATCTAGTGGATCAAAAAGTTGCATATTCTTCCTTTAATGAGCATTATGTAATGTGCCTTATGAATGGGGGACTTTACAACTCAGGCAGTTTTTGTCTTTTTATGTCTCAAAGTTCTTCCAAAAGTGAGACTTGAAGTGGACCAAAATGAGAAAGAAGAGTAAAACTGGTGCCACATTTCTCTGCCAACCCTAGTTTTAATCGTTGCCTATCAGAGCTGCAGAATGTTGGAAAACACTTTTATGACTTTATGTGAAAATATCTCAAGTCCTTCTATCTGGTTCTCAGTGATGCGTTTTTTTGGAATCCCCTGCCGCGTGGTCACCAACTTCTCTTCAGCTCACGACAACAACGCCAATCTCACCATCGATCGATACCATTCTTTAGATGGAATCGTGGGTAAAGAAACCAAGGACAGTATTTGGTGAGAACACACACACAGATGTTAACATTATACACCATGTTTTATCCACTGCACTCTGCAATTCTTCTTTCATGGGGTTGGTGCTTCAGCCTGTTTTCTGTTTCCTCATGCAAAACATTGATCTGATCTTGAAGCCCCCCTCTCCTTTCAAAAATGGACATACATTTTTAGTACAATAGTTGTCCTGGATAAATCCCAACAAAATAGGCCTACAAACACTAGCGTATGAAACTATTCAAGATGTGTTGTATCATGGGCGGCTGTGGCTCAGTCGCTAGAGTTGGTCGTCTCTCAACCAGAAGGTCAGGGGTTGGATCCCCAGCTCTGATGAGTCCTTACAGGCAAGATACTTAACCCCAAGTTGCTCCCACTGCTTCATCAGACTGTGTGTTAATGTGTATGAATGGGATTAGTTACTTCTGATGGTCACTTTCCACAGCAGCCTCTACCATCAGTGTGTGAATGTGTAGGTGTGACCTGCAGTGAAAAAGCACTTTGAGTAGTCAGAAGACTAGAAAATAACTATACTCAAGTCCATTTATAATTGTGTCATAAGTTCTTTGGTGCCTTCCCAAGGGCGTCCAGGACCCCAGGTTTGAAGTCAATGCTCCAAAAGAAGCATGAAAAGAGTTAATTTGATTAATTTTTGATTATAGTTTATACTCATTACTGAAACTTATAGTCATGCAAGGAATACATTCCTTGTGTGAGCTTGCTTTTTCCAACGAATAATCAGCTCAGTGGTGCCAGGTCTCCGTTTGGCATGAAGATTTGTTCACACCACACCTTCATCAAACAAAACTAAATATACCTGAGCAGTCTGCCAGATCCCCACAGGGGTTAAACTGTATCAGTTTTTGTTGATTGGATCTTCTTGTTGGTGTGTCAGTACTTGCTAAGCAAACCCATCAAAACAGAAATACCACTCATGTTTGGTAAGGGGCCAAACTAAGAGGTTTGGATTTGAAGTTTCAATTGGATTTGTGTGGCCTTCAGCTTTTCTTCTTCCAATAAAGAGTCACAGTGTTTTCTGTTGTGGTGAAGAGTTTTATTGATGTGCTGAAAGTTATTTTTGAGACTGAATGAAACATGTAGGTCGCTGATAGAGAGGTGCCTCAAGGATTGCAAAATTTCCAATGTCCAGTTGGGGGAGATTCCCCCCAATAGAATAGAAGAATAAAGTTAATGTAGGACAACCAAAAAAGCTTTTGGTAGGACAACCAAAGGCTTATGATTTTAAAATGCTCAACACTGCAATTATAGTCCAATATAGAATACGAACATCCAAAAAGTTGAGTACTGTGTGCTGGACAAAAAACATACTCAAAGACACAGGAAGATGAATGCATGCGGGTCTGATGCGTGCTCCTCTCCCAAATCTCCCTTTTGTCAAAATGTGGTCCAAAAGAAACAAACATGTCATCAGCAAAACTGTCAAAATCCACTTCAAAGCCATCCTCCATATTGGTAATTAAACTTGCATTATGGGAAATTGTGGCACTTAATCACGCCAGTCTGTTAAAACCTGCCCAGAGAGTTGATGTCGCAAATAATTAACCTCAGTTTGGCAGTGTGTTGTTTCCAAACCAAGATCTGGATGGGAACAGTGCTTTACAGTGTCAGTGTCAGAAGGATTACACGGTATCATAGGGTAATCTATGTGTCCAGAGTTGTTTAGTCTTTTAAACTGTTGCACAGTCTGAATGTGGTGTTGTGTTACAGGAACTTCCACGTGTGGGTGGAGGGGTGGATGAGGCGGCCAGATATGTCAAAAGACGGTGATTACGACGGCTGGCAGGTTCTGGATCCGACACCGCAGGAGCTGAGCCAGGGTACGGACTCTGTTATGCATCGCCATAAACCTTTTCCTCCCCACTCTTATGACCTAATTTATTTTCATTATTTTACATTCTGGCCTTTTTTTTTTATTTTAGATTCAGTGAAAATGAATGATTCCAATGTCCAGATGTCCAGAGTCAAAAAAACAATTGCACACCGAGGTGGAATAATCCATGACAGAATTGAAGTCTCTCTCTCTCTCTCTCTCTCTCTCTCTCTCTCTCTCTCTCTCTCTCCTGTAGGTGTTTTCTGCTGCGGTCCATCCCCAAAAGCAGCCATCCTGAACGGAGACACAGACATCAAATACGATACTCCGTTTGTCTTTGCTGAGGTCAACGCTGACTCTGTCGATTGGCTGGTCAGTGAGCAGAGCTTGAACCTAACACCATTCAAATAACATTTAGCAATACTACAGCCTTTACAGGACAGATATAGAGCAATAAAAAAAGACAACTGTTTAAAAGAGAAGAACATAAGAAGGTCAGACAGTCAAAATCATTTATGATCAAATAGTCCACTGCTGGATTTGTTAAATGAATTTTTGTCTTCCTCGTTTCTATTGTCTGTGGTTGTATGTCCTATCAGGTCAAACCTGACGGTTCACTGGAGAAAATAGAGGCTTCCACTGACTTAGTGGGACAACATATCTCAACAAAAGCTGTGGGTAGTGATGCAAGGGTCGACATCACCAACACCTATAAACCTGAGGAGGGTGGGTTCATGAGAAAAGCACATCACACAAGCTCAAGCTGGATGTTGGGTCCGAAACAATGATTAAATTACTTCCCTTACAGGAAAAATAGACGAAAGGGTCGTCTTCAGAAGAGCCGTCTTCAAACACTTCAAGCACCTTAATAAGATTAGAGAGGAGGAGAAGAAGAAGAGGGAGACGGAGACGTTGGAGATTCACACGTTGGAGACGGAGATAAGGGAGATGGAGAGGAATGGAATTCCAAACAGGATAGGGAATGTGTCCACAGGAGAGACAGACGGGGAAACAACTGAAGTCATCCTCCCACCGCCAAAAGTGTCCATACGATTTGAAGAGGTACGTCAAAAACAACATTCCCCAGTGTTTCCATTTAGAGCTACTGACGTGGATTATGCTAATCAACCAAAACAAAGAATAGAGGATACCAGTGTGATAGTAATGACGAAAGGTGCATTGTTAACTGGGGGGGACAACATTTCTCACAGATGGACCACTATGTTAGATGGATGTTAGTTCATTAGCTTAATGCTAACACATACAGGAAAATGTAATTATCTGGCTAACAGCATTAGCATTCGTACTTATAACCATATGTTTCCTAAACCCTGTGGAGACAAACTGAAAAAAACTGCTGGCTTATAAAGAGTCAGTGAAGAACGAGTTGTGTAGTTGCTGGCTCTTTATAGGTCTCAGTTCATGGGATGAATCCCTCTGCGAACATATCAAACTGCACCAACATCCAAAAAGCTGAGTACTGTGTGCTGGACAAAAAACATACCCAAAGACACAGGAAGATGAATGCATGCGTGTCTGATGAAAGGCGAGGGCCAGAAACCTTACAATGTTAAATGGAGCAGCTTCTGGTGTGCAGACTTAGTCTTTCTCTGTCTCTGGTCCTCTGCTGCCAACTCCTGGGTGGTGGTGTGTGATGTGTTCAGGGTCGAATATACCCTGCTCCCCTCCAAGCTCCTATCTTATGTATTGAAGAGGTGCAAATGTGAAACTTATAAAGAGAGTCAAAGGAGGCCCGGCACCCTGGAGTCTGGCGCCCGGAACCATGTCACCAGTCAGTAACTTTATTGCAAATTTTACATTTAACTCAATAACAACATCATATTGACTTTGCCCTTTTGGTATGAGCGGTGGTGTAACTAATTCATGGTTATAAAGCACACCCTAACATGGAATGCATTTTTGCAAGAACATACATTTTCTTTTTTTCTTTTTACAAGATGAAACCTTTTCAACCTTCATATGAAGTGTCATGATGACTTGTATGTTGGGAAAACAAAATGATTTCACATTAACAAGTGCCTCTTTAAAAGGTCACGAGCTCAGAGCATTGTAAGAAAAACCTGAACCTCAAGGGTGATTGAATTCATTTTTTGAGAGTGTAAATCTAACTTTATTTGAATTTTTGGAGCTATAACCAGCCGCAATGCCATGGTTTACTAAATACTGGTAAATGTTGCGACCCAGGAGTGAAACCCAGACAAGGCAGGTGAACACTGATCATGCAAGATCATGCATAAAACAACCTCCCAAACTGGGGAGGATGAGCCGTTGTACCACTGGTGATGTTGTGAGAAATTGGCAGCTTGCAGGAAACACAGGTAAACTGATAAGCTGCTTCTAATTAGGTCAGATGCTCTGCAGCTGTGCCAGCAGGGCAGGGCGCCTCAGACCACACCTCCAGTATCTGCTCCAAGGAAAACAAAAAAGGAAAACAAAAAACCCACAACACAAGGCCACAAAGCAAAACTGTGCACTGATAACACAAGGACAAAAAATAAACACTAAAGTACAAACGATGAAACGCGATCCATTCTTAGTGAATCAGGCTGGACAAAAAACGAGGAACAAGGAATACACACACATAATCACAAAATCAACACACCAACACAGAAAATAAGTTGATATGTATTCTCACATTAACAGTGTTTACTCGTGGTGCCGGTTCTGAGAAAAAGATCTGATTGGCTGAGTAGTGTGACATGTGTAGAGGCAAGAAAAGCTGCGCCATTTAACTAGACTACCGTAAAAGCAGCAAAGGCTGCACTGTTAAAATAGAAGTGCACATCAAGTAAGTCTGGGTCTGGGCAGCGCAGCATCTTGGTCCGGATTCGTACCGGGGTATGCCATTTGTTGACCTTTGGTGTAATTCATGAAATGGTATGGTATCGCTGGTTAGGATGAGATAAGAAAATGTAGATCTCAAATCGTCCCAATTTTCTACGAACTGTATGACACTATGCATTTGAAATTTCTCTCACAAACTTTGGTTTATAAGGAAATGTTCCTTACAGTTCTGGGTCATAATGAATGGGCAGGGCGTTGTGGGATATGTGACTCAAATAAAACCTTCTTTTCCTCAAATTTCTCTTTGTTTTAGGTGTCAAAGCCGATTAACGGTAAGGATGTGAGCCAGAAATTGGTGCTGAGCAGTGAAAGTACTGCTGACAGGCCGCTGATCATCAACATCGCCGTTCAAGCCATGAACTACACCGGACACCTAGCTGGAAACATCCAGGGAGAGAAGTTGGAAAAGACACTGTTGCCAGGAAAAGGTGAATCTTCTTTTGTGGACAGGACAGAGATTTTGATTAAAAAGGCAGAAAGTGAAAGACAGGTATCTCAAATCGTTAACAAAAGCCAGTAAAGTACAGCATATACTGTATGTTTATTCTGTGGATTTTGGTCTGACGTCTTAAATAATTTTCTCTATTGTAGATCTGACAATGCCGATCGTGGTCCCGTTCTCAGTCTACTCTAAGCCCATGTTGGAGTGTGACATCATGAAGATCTCAGTCCTGGTTAAAGACAAAGAGAAGCCAGACCACCCATACCTGAGAGAGGTCGACCTTGTGCTGCTTGACCCACCGATCTCCGTCACTGTTAGTAGAAAATATTTTTCTTCCTCTATCATCACCTGCCATCCACCTTTGTCCAGCTGTCTGTCACATTATTTAACAGCTGTGATAATAACCTGATCAGTCTAATATTAACGTTATTGTAATGATGATGTAATTGGGATAGAATAGATGATGCAAAGCTGATATTAATAGTTGCATATCTTAGATTCACTTTTGATGATGTCGACCGTAGGTAGCACGAGCAGGCCTGATAACTGAAGGCTTTACCTCCCATAGTACATTTAGAGACCGTATGTACTCTTTTCTGGGAGCATCATGGTCTAGAGGGGTAATATGACACTATTAGTTCCTGTATATAATCAGATATAATGTTTTGATAACAATGTCAGTTTTCCCTGCAAGCTAAAAGCTGTCATCATTGGTGATTTTTTGAGTCTACTGTGGGATGTTGTACAAGGAAAATGTGCTCATTCTTGTTAGAGCTGCTGCAGGCTTTTCTCACACAAACAAGAATTAAAGAAGCATTTAACCTGCCAGAAAAGTCATGCCCTTTAGCTGAAAGTCAAAAAAAACAAATGCAGCTTGTTGTGAAACAGACTGAAACTCACACTATGACCTTCTAAAGCGAACCGGTTGACAACGCCTATAAAAATTCCATTGTTTACATTCAGGTCGAAGTTTAGAGATGGATGAGTCTATAAAACCCAAGACAGCTTTACTGAGTTTAATTGAACAATCAACTACATTTTTTTGTTTTTCAGATTTTTGGTAAGGTCAAACTGAAGACTCCTGCAAACGCAGAAATCTCTTTCATGAACCCTGTAAACGAGACGCTGAAGAACTGCACTTTGACCATCTCTGGAACTGGCCTCTGGAAAGGAGAGTACGAAATCAAGTGAGTTTATCGGCATGCGCTGATGTACAACATAGCATTTGGAAACCATGAAAGCCATACAAGGTTTGAGGCTGACGACACTAAAAATGTAAATATTAACGATTGATTCATCTGTAGGCCAGTTCCTGGAGGCTTTCTAATTCAACGTATAATAAAAAATGGATATCTCGCATGGAGCAACCAAGCACACACTCTTTGGATTTTCACTTAAGCGAATTGACTGAAGAAGGAATCACTAAAATAGATTTATTTTACGCCCTTTCACCTCGATCGTTTTGGATTCAGGAAGTCAGGGAAGCTAAACGCTGCCGCTCTAGTGTAAAATTTTACATCTAGCACAGATTGTTAGCTTGATTTTTACCTGCACATGGCACCCTCAGTTAGACATCACCTGTTTTCTCTATTTTCACCCTCAGACTCGGAGACCTTAAACCAAACAGACGGATACGTCTCAAGTTTTACATCGTCCCTTACAAGTCCGGAGAGAGGACCCTGACTGCCGACTTTGACTGCTCCCTCTTCAGAGACATCAAAGGCCTGTGCACCGTCACCGTCAGACCCTAAATCCTCGAGTTGACTCGGAAACAAGACAACTCATTCATTCAACTCATTTTTGGGGTTCAATATATTTGGTCTAGTACATTTTTGTCTTTTGGGCACACAAATTAATGAGGTGTTCTCGGATAAGAGAGCATCACACCGTATGCACAAATAAAATGTTTGTGAAAAATCCATGTTCCATTTGTGTCTTTGAGTTTTGTGTAATCACACCCAGAGAAAAACTGATTTCCAACCAAATACAAGGATACAAATGCTGAGATGGTGCAGGAAAATACTCCTGCAACACAATATTATGTCTGACCCTGAATAATCTGTATTTGTGATGGTTGGTCATGTGACCATATCCAGCACAACTTCACCAACTAACAAGGTGCATGAAGGGTGAAAGAAAAGGTCAAAAAGCTCCAGCAACACTTGTACTATGAAGATCCACTTTATTAACAAATTAGAGTGACGTGTTTCGGCTTGTGGCCTTCATCAGGGAAATCATGAAACACATTGCACACAACATTTAAATAGAGGAGGTAAGAAACTGAGAATCATGTAAAAATAAATCCAAAAATATCCAAATACATCCACATAGATATCAGCCAATGAGGAACCTGCAAAGGTTGTTGGCCAGATTTAGAAGCTCGTAGAAACGGGTGAATTTATTAATTTATTACATTTTATTTCACCTTTATTTAAGCAGGTCAGTACCATTGAGATTAAGAACCTCTTTCTTTAAAAGGAGATCTGGCCGAGACAGCCAGCAGCAACAACACAAAGAGACACAAAGTTCAATTTACAAAAACGGAAACGTGCATTAAAAGAGAACTGTCTATGAGTCTGAAAAATAACTTTCTGGAAGGTCAGCTGTACAGCCAGGCAGGCTGAAATCATCAACATCCTGTAGAATCTGCTTCCAAGTCTTTCATTTTAGATTTAAAAACATGGAAAGGACACCAGCTCCTTGAGTTTCAAGTCCTTTTGCAACAGATTCCAGGCTGAGGGTGCAGAATACCAAAAAGCCCTTTTCCCAATTTCTGTCGGGAATGCCTTGGGGTCCCCCAGGAGGAGCTGGAAAACGTTGCTGGGGAGAGGGACATCTGGGGGCGACTTGCTTAGCCTGCATGAATGGATGGATGGATGGAGGGTTGGATGGATGGAGGGTTGGACGGATGGAGGGTTGGACGGATGGAGGGTTGAATGGATGGAGGGTTGGATGGATGGATGGATGGATGGATGGATGGAGGGTTGGACGGATGGACGGTTGGATGGATGGATGGATGGAGGGTTGGACGGATGGAGGGTTGGATGGATGGAGGGTTGGATGGCTGAATTGATAAATTGGATGGATGGATGGATTAATTGGATGGATAAATTGGATGGATAGAGGTTTGGATGGATGGATGGAGGGTTGGTTGGTTGGATGGATGGGGGTGTACCAGTGTATGAGTCTAGGGGGCGCCAGAGCCCGCCATCCTACCCGAGAGTACAACTCACAATAGTGAGTCAGAGCATTTGCAGTGAACCTCAAAGACACATGGTAGGGCTGCATTTAAAAGTAAACAGTCCATCTTAATATGAGAAACAGTCATCATCTCTCCCTCTCTTCCTCCACCACGAGCTGAAGACGAGAGGCCAGGTCGTGTTCAGCTCGCTCATCCTTTTTCAGTTGACCCGTGATGTCATGTCCGACTCGCAGGTCGGCCACAGCCGCCTGAACCAGCTGCAGATGAGACTCTCTGAGGGAACGCCTCAGCTTCGCCCGCCGGTTCTGAAACCAAATCTAAGAGAAAGAAAGACAGAGAGAGAGAGAGAGAGAGGAGAAATCGTCAGAGAGAATGGCAGAAGAGCTAAAATCAGAGAACAACACCGCCTTTTATCTAACTCAAGGACAGGTTTTTTCCCAATTTTTAATGAGTGCTTTCTGTTGTCTGAACCTGTATTCTGTCCTCGTCCAGGTCCAGCCTCTCAGCCAGCTGCTCCCTCAGCTGAATCCCTGGATAACAGTTCATCTGAAACACCGACTCCAGTACTTTCACCTACAGGACAAACACGGACAAATATAGATTAAAGGGACCAATCAGTGAGATGTGTAGTGAGTGAAATGATAAAGTGACCTTACTTTATGATCAGACATTAAGGAAACATGCTATGTTGAAGTGCTGGCTTCTCTGACAACAATGCAGCAGCCAGTATGTCCTCCTTCTAACTTTAGATTCTGGTCCTGAATGCTCTGGATTTGTTTGGACCAGAGAAGGTAGGCGGTTTTAAGGCGACCCCCCACACGTCCGTTTTGGACGCCCCTCGGTTTGCCAGATATGAGAGCAGTTATCAGGTCAAACCAACAGGTGTTTTTTTTAAACTCAACGGATTTTGTTTTATTACGTTAAACGGCTATGCCCATATACGGGTTGTGGCAGACTTGATTGACAGCTCTGCGCACTGCATCTGTCTGTCAGGTCAGCAGCAGGTCAGGAGGCTAGGTAGCAGCTTGATCCGTCTGATTTCTCGTCTTTTTTTCTTCGTTTGGAGAGTTTGTTTAACACATATCTGACAACATACATGGCTTGCTGTGCGGTTAACAGACCATCCAAGAAGTTGATTCTTCAGTTTTTTTTGGTAAGTGTTATATTTACTGCATACTCGTGTCGGTATATTTACAGACCTAGCTTGTTTAGCGTTAGCTTGTAAACCAGTCGGCTAACTGTACTCAGTGTAGCCCATTATTTACGGTCAATGGTTTAGCCGATCAAGACTCCCATTCATGCCAAAGAAGCTAATGGCAACATACTGTAGCTAGTCAGGACTATTAAATTGGGGGAAAATGTAATTCTGAAGTGTTAGAAAATTTAGTTGGCAAGATTTTGTGAGACAGAGTTTGTGTGATGTTAAAAACTAAAGGTCCACCTCAGTGGTTAACCGCAGACTGTAAATATTATGAATGACGTTATGATGAATGTTATACTCCACGCAAATGTCGACATTAAAAGACAAACTTTGTGTATATGATGGGATTCTTTTTTGTGGGAATCAGAACTTACAGGGGTTAGACAAAGTTCAGAGTCAGAGTTTTTTCTAGATCTGTCAGTCTATTTGCATGATCACATTTCTGTTCCTTTAAAAGGTTTTCCAACTGTTCCACCTTTGTTGAAAGTTTGCTGATCTGTGTTACACAGTAGTCGATCCCTTTGGTTAAGTTGCCATAATTGTCTTGGACATTTTTATATAGACCACGCACATCTTGTTGCATTTCCACTTGAAGTTGTTCCATCATGAATCGAATCTCTGAAAAAAGAGAACTTTCAGAATTTTTCACTTCGTCTGATGTCACAGTTTTAATGCCTTTTGTCATCAGATCCATTTAAGTTTCAGTTCTTTCCGTTGTGGAGGATATGGTAGATTTGAGGTGAGAGAAATAACATTTGTTTTGATCAACTAAGGTTTGGAATTGGTCCTTAGAGTGAGTTTGGTTTTCATCAATACATTTTGTCAATTCTTTAATTTCCTTGTCATGCTACTCCATTTTTTCTAGGGATGACCCGTTACAGCAGTGTGGAGATATTTTAGCGTAAACGATGACGACAAAAGAAGAGCAGACTGGAAACTTTGCACTACAAAATTGTCAAGGGGAGGGGTGAAAATTAGCTCCTTCAATACAAGTAATTTGATTAAACATCTTAAAAACCGCAGAGTTCACAGAGTTTGTTAAAGCTAGCAGCGGGAGACAGCTACAGCCAACTTTGCAGCAAATGCTGTAGAAGCGAGAGAAAATGTCGAGAGACAACCCGCAACCCCAGCCTTCCGTGCGTGGCTCACTCGCTACAGCTAGCTGTTAACGAAGGACTTTTGGCTCAGGGGAGTGTAGCTGACGCGGTGTCAGTCGGACGTAAAATTATTGGACATTTTAAGCATTCGGCATTAGCCTACTCCCAACTGGAAGACATTCAACTGCAGCTCAACCAGCCCGTAAGAAGACTCCAGCAAGACGTGCAGACGCGCTGGAATAGCACGTACTTACTTTCAAAGTGATTACGGTACTCGGTATCGTTGAGTACCCAAATGTAATTACTTGTACTTGTACTTGGTTTGAAAAAAAGTGGTATCGGTGCATCTCTAATTTTTTCCAACCTTTTTTTTCCACGGATCCTGAGTTCTTGCAGCCATTTGACTCCATTCTTTTGCAGGTGTTTCGAATTCTCCGGGTAAATCACAATGAGACATTGAAACAGAAGATGAAGATAGGATGGGTTCTTTGCTACCCTCTGGTGGAGCAGTCCAGTATTGGGAATTTTGAGGAATCATTGTTTCATGCTCCCAAACCAAGGATTGAAGTTTGTGTGTATTGAGTTTCTCCAGCTGTGGAAAAGGAGAAAACTGTACCCGTGCAATGGATGAATACTTACCGCCCACAAGAGTTTTTTTTTTTTTTCGTCCCTCTGGCCCCTGACCCTATGTTTCATATGCAGGAATTGTGTTAATTCTGTATTTAGTATTTAGAGTGCATGACGCGGAGGAATCCTGTTGAATCTGCCCGTTATGTCACTCACAACGGGAAGTGGCCAAGCGGCAAGCCGATGATGAAGTACAAAATCCTGCAGTTCCTAGAGTGTCCACTAGAGGCTGGCTGCAGAAGCACAGGAAGTCACATACACACCCATTCTAAAAAATAATGAACTTTTGAAGCTTGCCATCTAGACTCATAACCCCATGTAAGGATCTTACTTACGTACGTATTTTTTATTTCTGATGTGTCTCTATTCACAGGAGTGGAGCTCCACTGTGAAGCCAACAATGAAGTGCACCACACCAGCGAGATCTCCTTGGAAAAGCTGATTGTGAGGCGAGTTCAGTCCTTCACTCTGACACTCAAACTGACGCAGGCTTTTCAAACTGATAAGGACCAGCTCTTCATCACGACAACCACAGGTTAGTCCTTCATTGAAATATTTAATCTGATTTTTTTTAGACCAAAAGGAAAATCAATGCTTGCATTTAATACCAACAAATAGTAATGAAATATTTGAATAGTCGGGCATCTGTTTTGTAGATTTTACAGGGTAGGAACTGTTCTTAACTTGGCTCCATGGGGGTGCAGTGGTTAGCGCTGTCACCTCAAAGCGAGGAGGTTCCTGGTTTGAATCCCCGTCTGACAGGAGTCTCTCTGTGTGGAGTTTGCATGTTGTCCTCGTGCATGTGTGGGTTCTCTCTGGGTACTACGGTTTCCTCCCACAGTCCAAAGACATGCTCGTTAGGTTAACTGCTGACTCTAAATTGGGGGATGACATGCAGCAAAGGGCAGAGGTCAGATTCAAACCCACAGCTGCTGCAGCGAGGACTATAGCCTCTGTACTTGGGGCGTGCGACACTACCTGTGCTCCGTAACTTGCTCTCTTTTTTACAAAAACTAGATGTTGGCCCAGGGTGCATGTCATTAGACAGAAATAAACAAAGTCTGCAAGTTAGATAGATGCATATGGAGTACGTAGTAACTTAAGATATCAAGGGTTAATATTTGGGGTAGCTTAATCAATATGGGATTAGGATAACCTCTGATATCGTTTCACTCAGTGGTAGCATTTCTTGACAGGCAGCACATCTCGTCTTCTCCAAATATGGTCAATCGTGGCTCCCAATAATCAAGATGGTGACGGCCATATTGACACACCTGTGGCTTCAAAACAGTAGTCCAAAGACCAGAGGGTGATGTCAAGATGGCTGCATCCATTTCTTATACAGTCTTTAAGGTGTAATTATATTGCAATTACCAATAAAATCCTCATTTCTAACAAGGGTAAAGGAAAATATGTTCCAGCAAAGGATGAATGAATTTGATGGACGTCCATCTCTGTCCTCAGGGGATCATCCCAGTGAGGAGCGGGGGACGAATTGGCGATATACAAACACGAGGACGACCCCGCTGATGACGTTTCAGCTCGCTGTAACCCCATCTACGTTGGCCGCGTGATCAGTGCCATGGTAGGACACACTCTGTTTCTATAGCTCCAAATGTTGATGTTTGAAAATGTTAACTTTAAGCCACTTTGTTTAAAGTAAAAGCTGGATTTTCCACTCGGGTGTTCGGTTCAATTAAGCGCCCTTAGAAAGCTAACACAGCAAATTAAGATTGTGATTGATGTCAACATTATACCTGCTTCACAGTAAGAATATTAAGTACATATTTTACACATTATTCATCCAACTTTTCTTCTCTACAGAAGAAGTACTGATATTTTCTGGCTTTTTAAGTTTTATTCTTTTCTAAAAAATTGAAAATAAGGACTGATATGATTATCATTCTGCAATAAAACACACACACACACACACACACTTCTGTTCAGATTTCCTTGTCCATTTGTTTGTCAGGATGACTACGGTGTGTTGGAGGGAAATTGGGGGAGTTCTTTTGAGGACGGACGTTCACCCAGTCACTGGACCGGTAGCAGTGCCATCCTTACAGAGTGGCTCGAAAACCAGTTCGAACCAGCCAAATGTCTGTGTCTGTGATGCTTTCCGAGCTTTCCGAGTCCTATCTTCACTTTGTTTACATCGCCAGGAAGGCCGGCCGGCTCATCCCCTCGCGTATAAAAGTTGTTTAATTGAGGGACTAGAGAAAAGAAGAATAACATACTGTACTGTCACTGCTTAATTAAATGTCATGTAAGCGTTTCTAGATTACGGTCATTGCGTGTAAATTTACATGCAGTGTGAAGCTACAAGCAAACTAAAGAGCGCTAGCATTAGCATGCTAACACAACAATGCAGCGCAAGTTGTTTTGGTTTCATGCTGGAGCTCAAGGGCGACATCTAGTGGATCAAAAAGTTGCATATTCTTCCTTTAATGAGCATTATGTAATGTGCCTTATGAGTGGGGGACTTTACAACTCAGGCAGTTTTTGTCTTTTTATGTCTCAAAGTTCTTCCAAAAGTGAGACTTGAAGTGGACCAAAACTGGTGCCACATTTCTCTGCCAACCCTAGTTTTAATCGTTGCCTATCAGAGCTGCAGAATGTTGGAAAACACATTTATGACTTTATGTGAAAATCGTCGACTGAAAATAGTCCTTCTATCTGGTTCTCAGTGATGCGGTTTTTTCGGAATCCCCTGCCGTGTGGTCATCTTTGTGGTCATCATCATGTGGTCGTCTCTCAACCAGAAGGTCAGGGGTTGGATCCCCAGCTCTGATGAGTCCTTACAGGCAAGATACTTAACCCCAAGTTGCTCCCACTGCTTCGTCAGACTGTGTGTTAATGTGTATGAATGGGATTAGTTACTTCTGATGGTCACTTTCCACAGCAGCCTCTACCATCAGTGTGTGAATGTGTAGGTGTGACCTGCAGTGAAAAAGCGCTTTGAGTAGTCAGAAGACTAGAAAATAACTATACTCAAGTCCATTTATTATTGTATCATAAGTTCTTTGGTGCCTTCCCAAGGGCGTCCAGGACCCCAGGTTTGAAGTCAATGCTCCAAAAGAAGCATGAAAAGAGTTAATTTGATTCATTTTTGATTATAGTTTATACTCATTACTGAAACTTATAGTCATGCAAGGAATACATTCCTTGTGTGAGCTTGCTTTTTCCAACGAATAATCAGCTCAGTGGTGCCAGGTCTCAGTTTGGCATGAAGATTTGTTCACACCACACCTTCATCAAACAAAACTAAATATACCTGAGCAGTCTGCCAGATCTCCACAGGGGTTAAACTGTATCAGTTTTTGTAGGTTGGTGTGTCAGTACTTGCTAACCAAAGAGGTTTGGATATTAAGGTTTACTTTGGTTTGGGTGTGGCGGTCGCCTTCAGCCTTTCTTCTTCCAATAAGGAGTCACAGATTTGACATTAACAGGTGCCTCTTTAAAAGGTCACGAGCTCAGAGAAAAACCTGAACCTCAAGGGTGGTTGAATTCATTTTTTGTGAGTGTAAATCTAACTTTATTTGAATTTTTGGAGCTATAACCAGCCGCAATGCCATGATTTGCTAAATGCTGGTAAATGTTGGGACCCAGGAGAGAAACCCAGACAAGGCAGGTGAACACTAATCATGCAAGGATGTATTCTCACACTAACAGTGTTTACTCATGGTGCCGGTTCTGAGAAAAAGATCTGATTGGCTAAGTAGTGTGACATGTGTAGAGGCAAGAAAAGCTTTGCCATTTAACTAGACTACCATAAAAGCAGCAAAGGCTGCACTGTTAAAATATGGTGCAGACTGTCTCCCTCTGCTGGTCAGAGTCTGCACTGCATGGCAGCATCACACTAAAGACATCTTTCATTAAATTTTATTTTTATAACAATATTTCAGTCAGAGTAGAAACTATTTATGTAACATCTGTTGGGTTTTATACTTTTTTCTGGTTTTTCTTTTTATGATTTTTTTAGGTTAACTTAAGTATGTGCATTGACTTATACTGGTACTCTGCTGAGGTTTGATGTACCTGCTCTGATCTTTATAAACAGTCAGTGCTCTGAACCAGTGGCGCTGCATGACTCGCTCTTTATGTCCCTCTGCTGCCTCCCATCGGGCGGTGGACATATGTACTCTCTTGTATTGAAGAGAAGCTACTGAGCATGTGCAGCTTTTAAACAAGAGTTCATGAAGGTAGAGCGCTGATCTGAGCGCCAGAGACCAGCGCCATGTCAGAGAACAGTAACTTTAGACATGTAGAAAAAGCTAGCTCTGCAGTGAAGTAAAATTAAAAAAAACATCATACCCCGATTAAAATCAGAAAAGGTAGAATTTAGGTCTCAAGATGAAAGTTTTTAAATCCTTTAGGGATTGATAGAAATGCTTAGAGTGGTTCAATTTGAATACATTTGATCCACTTGCACTGAAATGTGTCGGTGTGTTAAGGAGAAATCTTTCCTGCATATTATCCCAGCTCCCCCATTTTTCTTAAAGAGGAGTAAGATCTTTAACCCGCTCTTTTTTTTAAAGCGCCTCCAGGTGACACTTGTTATGAAATGGCGCTATACAAATAAAGATTGATTGATTGAAATAAACAGAAAAAAAACGACTTTCTCGTTTTATCGACAAATAAAAACTTTAATGAGTTAAAAATGGGTCAAAACTTTGAATAAAGATCAAAACAAGATGTCGGGTACGCACATCCAAATAAAAACACACGTGCTGGAGTGAAAATCAAACTTGATTTCACTCCAGGCGTCTTCTTCAGGCATCGTTGACGATGCCTGAAGAAGATCAGAAGCAGAAATGACTTTCCCCTTCATCTCATCTCTTTTATACAGCTCAGAGTTGAGATGAAATCTGATGATGTCATCAGTTTGGGTTTGGCTGTTATTGCAAACACAACGAACGCCCTCATACAGCTGAGTGTGTCTGAGAGTTCATCTTGAGAGATTCAGCGATTTGTTAAATGTACAATCAGTGAGATGTGTAGTGAGTGAAATGATGAAGTGGCCTTACTATATGATCAGACATTTTGTGTGTGTGTGTGTGTGTGTGTGTGTGTGTGTGTGTGTGTGTGTGTGTGTGAGGAGGAAAATGGCGGCAGCTGGCAGGACAGGTGTAGTTGGAGCTCTTCTGGTATATGTGTTACTAACAAGTATATTGAAGCCTATCGACACCGGGCTGTTTTTAAAAGATCACAAATATTTCAGCGATGCTAAAAAGCCAATCCACGCCAATGATCTGAAAAGCCTCCACACAAGTCAAGTAAACAAACATTTCGGCTTCGGGAGACACATCATAGCCATGACATTTGTTTACCCGTCTCTCTACAACTGGGTAACAAAACCCGCCAGGACTGTGTCCAAACAACAACAAAGCCACACGCTGATAATTGCCATCTGCCTCTTACTATCTGGAGACATTCATCAGTGTCCCGGCCCGCTAAACCAACCTGCAGAAGATGGTACCTGCACCGCTTTCACAACTAGGAGGAGTAACAGCACCTTCTACCTGAGTGCCATGGGGGGCCTGCAGTCTGCCGGGGACGTGGCGTCCAGCGTTGCAGGGATCTCGGTGAGCGGGGATGGCGGTGTGTGTCTGTGGATCGTACCAGGTGTGCTGGCGTCTGCACCAGCGGGGCAGCCGGTGCTCTGCCCGGGAGCGTCGCGAGTACGGCGTTTCCCCGTGTTTCTACCTCGGCAACAAAGATCACGGGGTCTGTCTGGCAAGGAGGAAGAGGGAGAGCCGCAATCGCTGAAACGGTGTACATCCTCGCTAATCCCCGGGGAGGTCGCACGGCAGCAAATCCAACACACGGACGACTCCCAGGTCTTCCCGGACAAGACTCAAAGAATCTCCTCGTCAAGGGTGATCATTGCCCAGTCCCCAGGCAGCACACAACCAGTCGATCTCAAACCAACAAACTCCATTCTTCCTGTCAACACTCTCTACGGTGGTCCAGGTAAGCGTGGGCCAATCAAAAATCCTCTCAGAACAGGAGTCAGCGCTACTCAATGGAAAGCTGCAGGATTAAATCCAGCAATTAAAAAATTGCGAAAATTCAACCTTTTTCAAACAGTGAACAATGGCAAAGTGCTGTGGGACCCTCAAGTTAAACCCAGTGGTATGCTGGGGGGGTCACTTGAATATCCGCAGTTTTGTTCCCAAAAGTGATGAGATAAAACATATTCTAACGGACTCTAACTTGGACTTTTTATGTTTGTCAGAAACTTGGCTGAATAAAAACTCCCCATCCTCAGCCCTACATATTCCTGGCTATAATGCTTTTAGGAAAGATAGAGCTGTTGGCAGAGGTGGGGGGTTACTTTTATACATCAAAGACCATATATCATGTAAAGAGGTTCATTGCTCAGTTGAGAATGAGCTTGAGCATATTTGTCTTAATATTAGCCTATCACCACAGATGTCTTTCATTCTCATTGGAGTGTATAGACCTCCATCTGCAAAAGCTATTTTATTTGACAAATTTGAAACTGTGCAGCTCAGGGCAGGAAATACTAATAATGGGTGACTTCAATGTTAATTGGGAGGACAAAGGCACTAATAAGACACTGCAACGGGTCTCAAATAAATTTGATCTCACACAACTAATTAAAGGGCCCACTAGAATAACCTCATCCTCAAAAACTCAAATTGACTTGATATTCACCAACAAACCTGAAAGGGTGACAAAATCCTTCAATATGGTCACTGGTCTGTCTGACCATAACCTTACTCTTATAGCCAGAAAGTTCACTAAATCTCGCTTCCACTTGAAACCCAACACCAAATCTAGCCAATTAAGAATACCTAAGCGTGATATTGATGAATTTGACAGGGAAATTAAAAACATTAACTGGAACCAAATCATAGCTGATGTAGATGTTGATACTGACACAAATGTCCTCGTGTCCACAATCCAAAACATAACAAAACGATTCCTTAAGAAAGGCAAATCTAAAGGGAATAATAGATACACCCTCCCCTGGATTTCTAGTGATAAAAGGAAATTAATGAAGGAGAGAGATAATGCTCTGAAGCACTCTCTTAAGTCCAAGTCATTGACTGACAGGCATATATTTGTGTCCTTTAGAAACAGAGTAACAAAGGAAATCAGAGCAGCTAAATCTAACTTCTTTGTTAATCTTATACATGACGCTAAGGGAAATCATAAACAAATCTGGGACTGTCTGCATAAACTAACAGGGAAAGGACATAATAAAGTAACAAAGCAGTTGGAGATCAAAGACAATGGAACCCTGTATAAGGGACCAGCAGAAATAGTGACTGTTTTTAATAGCCATTTTGTCAATTCTGTGAGGCTGACTATACATAGTCCTCAAAGTGGTCCACCTATACTCATCACCAATTGATATTACACAGCCAGTTTTCACTCTGACAGAGATTTCTGAATCCAAGGTTAAGTCTATAATTGCTTCTATTAACAATTCCAAATCAAAATTTGGATTGGATTCTATGTTTTTAAAGAAACATGCTGCCTCTTTCACAGGGCCAGTAACTAAAATCATTAACACCTCTTTTAAGGAGGGAAAATTCCCAAAGGACTGGAAGTCAGCCATTGTTGTTCCAGTCTATAAATCTGGGCACACAACTGATATGAATAACTATAGGCCGATTAGTATTTTACCCATCATGTCTAAGATCTCTGAAAAATGTATGGCTGAGCAATTGACTGAGCATCTTAACAGTAGTCCTTTTACACTACACCCCATGCAATTTGGCTTTAGAGCCAATCACTCAATTGAGACAGCAAATTGTTTTTTTGTGGAAAACATCAAATCAAAAATGGACAAAGGAGGCATAGTTGGAGCAATTTTCTTAGATCTTAAAAAAGCTTTCGACACTGTCAATCATCAAATACTCATTCACAAAATGTCTTATTTTAATTTCTCAACCAATGTAATTGACTGGATGAGATCATATCTGTCAAATAGAGTTCAGTGTGTAAGGGTTAGTGGTGAGACATCACCACCCCTGAGGGATGAACTGGGTGTACCCCAGGGATCTATCCTGGGCCCTATTCTGTTCAGCCTTTATATAAATGACCTGCCATCAGTCTGCACTGGAAGTGAGGTTCAGATGTATGCTGACGATACAGTAATTTATGTTCATGCAAAAACCAAAGCCCAAGCTGCTGCCAAACTCAGTGATACAATGGTACATGTACATAAATGGCTTGCTCACTCACAGTTGTATCTCAATGTAAAAAAGACAGTCTGTATGTTTTTTAGCAAGACTAACACTGTATCTCACTGTGAACCCAAGGTCTATGTGTCTGGGGAGGTCATTCAAACAGTTACACATTTTAAATATCTAGGTATTATCCTTGACACTACTCTATCCTTCAAAAACCAGGTGAGCAAGGTAATGCAAATAACCAAATACAATCTAGCCAACTTTAGATATATAAGGAACTGTTTGACAACACCTGTAGCAAAGCTCTACATGAATGCTATGATCATTCCCCACTTAACATATTGTATGACGAGCTGGACCCAGGTGAATAGCACAACATTAAGGCCTATCTTATCACTTCACAAACAAGCGCTTAAAGTTTTGGACAGAAAACCCAAGCTTTACCACCACTGTTACATCCTTGACAAATATAACTTGCTCAGCTGGGAAAATATTTTAAAACACACTGACGCATGCCTAATTTTTAAGATTATCAATGGCAAGGCTCCCCCACCACTCTGCACTTTTATACAGCAGAAAAACTCCAACAGCAGAACCACAAGGTCTGCCCTAAGAGGGGACTGTGTAGTCCCTCTTAGGTCCAGCTCCTTTGGTCAATTATGTTTCTCTGTGAGAGCCTCTAAATTATGGAACCAATTGCCAGTGGAGATTAGAAATTGCACCTCCCACCATACATTCACCCACCATCTTAAGGACAGGCTTTTAAGCAATCAAAAATGTGAACACCTTTTATAGTATTTAATCTGAGTGCATGTTTGTCTGTTGCTATGTATTGTTGTAGCTGTGCTGTCAAACCCATGGTGGTTTGTATGAATGGTTGTATGGTTATATGTTTTATTACTGTTTTATTACTGTTGTTATCTGTTAGTGTGTGTATTCTTTAACATGTTTTAGCCAACCTGTGCCTAGCTTAACATCTTGCCAAAGGACTACAGTTGAAAATTTGCCTGCTGGCTAACACTGGCACATTTACAGAAATGTTGATTAATGTGCACTGTCAGAGAAGGTAGGCAGTTTTAAGGCGACCCCCCACACGTCCGTTTTGGACGCCCCTCGGTTTGTCAGATATGAGAGCAGTTATCAGGTCAAACCAACAGGTGTTTTTTTTAAACTCAATGGATTTTATTTTATTACGTAAAATGGCTATGTCCATATACGGGTTGTGGCAGATTTCATTGACAGCTCTGCGCACTGCATCTGTCTGTCAGTTCAGGAGGCTAGGTAGCAGCTTGATCCGTCTGATTTCTCGTCTTTTTTTCTTCGTTTGTAGAGTTTGTTTAACACATATCTGACAACATACATAGCTTGCTGTGCGGTTAACAGACCATCCAAGAAGTTGATTCTTCAGTTTTTTTCGGTAAATGTTATATTTACTGCATACTCGTGTCGGTATATTTACAGACCTAGCTTGTAAACCAGTCGGCTAACTGTACTTTGTACAGACTTGAATGTAATAGAAATCAAGTATATCCTCTGAAAATAACTCTCTAAGTCATGACTGTCTACAATGGGTGTAACACCCGAGTCCCACTGTCTGTGATGCTTTCCGAGCTTTGCGAGTCCTATCTTCACTTTGTTTACATCGCCAGGAAGGCTGGCCGGCTCATCCCCTCGCGTATAAAAGTTGTTTAATTGAGGGACTAGAGAAAAGAAGAATAACATACTGTACTCACTGATTAATTGAATGTCATGTAAGCGTTTCTAGATCACGGTCATTGCGTGTAAATTTACATGCAGTGTGAAGCTACGAGCAAACTAAAGAGCGCTAGCATTAGCATGCTAACACAACAATGCAGCGTGAGTTGTTTTGGTTTCATGCTGGAGCTCAAGGGCGACATCTTGTGGATCAAAAAGTTGCATATTCTTCCTTTAATGAGCATTATGTAATGTGCCTTATGAATGGGGGACTTTACAACTCAGGCAGTTTTTGTCTTTTTCTGTCTCAAAGTTCTTCCAAAAGTGAGACTTGAAGTGGACCAAAATGAGAAAGAAGAGTAAAACTGGTGCCACATTTCTCTGCCAACCCTAGTTTTAATCGTTGCCTATCAGAGCTGCAGAATGTTGGAAAACACATTTATGACTTTATGTGAAAATATCTCAAGTCCTTCTATCTGGTTCTCAGTGATGCGGTTTTTCGGAATCCCCTGCCGCGTGGTCACCAACTTCTCTTCAGCTCACGACAACAACGTCAATCTCACCATCGAACGATACCAATCTGAAGATGGAATTGTGGGTAAAGAAACCAAGGACAGTATTTGGTGAGAACACACACACAGATGTTAACATTATACACCATGTTTTATCCACTGCACTCTGCAATTCTTCTTTCATGGGGTTGGTGCTTCAGGCTGTTTTCTGTTTCCTCATGCAAAACATTGATCTGATCTTGAAGCCCCCCTCTCCTGTCAAAAATGGACATACATTTTTAGTACAATAGTTGTCCTGGATAAATCCCAACAAAATAGGCCTACAAACACTAGCGTATGAAACTATTCAAGATGTGTTGTATCATGGGCGGCTGTGGCTCAGTCGCTAGAGTTGGTCGTCTCTCAACCAGAAGGTCAGGGGTTGGATCCCCAGCTCTGATGAGTCCTTACAGGCAAGATACTTAACCCCAAGTTGCTCCCACTGCTTCATCAGACTGTGTGTTAATGTGTATGAATGGGATTAGTTACTTCTGATGGTCACTTTCCACAGCAGCCTCTACCATCAGTGTGTGAATGTGTAGGTGTGATCTGCAGTGAAAAAGCGCTTTGAGTAGTCAGAAGACTAGAAAATAACTATACTCAAGTCCATTTATTATTGTATCATAAGTTCTTTGGTGCCTTCCCAAGGGCGTCCAGGACCCCAGGTTTGAAGTCAATGCTCCAAAAGAAGCATGAAAAGAGTTAATTTGATTAATTTTTGATTATAGTTTATACTCATTACTGAAACTTATAGTCATGCAAGGTATACATTCCTTGTGTGAGCTTGCTTTTTCCAACGAATAATCAGCTCAGTGGTGCCAGGTCTCCGTTTGGCATGAAGATTTGTTCACACCACACCTTCATCAAACAAAACTAAATATACCTGAGCAGTCTGCCAGATCCCCACAGGGGTTAAACTGTATCAGTTTTTGTTGATTGGATCTTCTTGTTGGTGTGTCAGTACTTGCTAAGCAAACCCACCAAAACAGAAATACCACTCATGTTTGGTAAGGGGCCAAACGAAGAGGTTTGGATTTGAAGTTTCAGTTGGATTTGTGTGGCCTTCATTTTTTCTTCTTCCAATAAAGAGTCACAGTGTTTTCTGTTGTGGTGAAGAGTTTTATTGATGTGCTGAAAGTTATTTTTGAGACTGAATGAAACATGTAGGTCGCTGATAGAGAGGTGCCTCAAGGATTGCAAAATTTCCAATGTCCAGTTGGGGGAGATTCCCCCCAATAGAATAGAAGAATAAAGTTAATGTAGGACAACCAAAAAAGCTTTTGGTAGGACAACCAAAGGCTTATGATTTTAAAATGCTCAACACTGCAATTATAGTCCAATTTAGAATACGAACATCCAAAAAGTTGAGTACTGTGTGCTGGACAAAAAACATACTCAAAGACACAGGAAGATGAATGCATGCGGGTCTGATGCATGCTCCTCTCCCAAATCTCCCTCTTGTCAAAATGTGGTCCAAAAGAAACAAACATGTCATCAGCAAAACTGTCAAAATCCACTTCAAAGCCATCCTCCATATTGGTAATTAAACTTGCATTATGGGAAATTGTGGCACTTAATCACGCCAGTCTGTTAAAACCTGCCCAGAGAGTTGATGTCGCAAATAATTAACCTCAGTTTGGCAGTGTGTTGTTTCCAAACCAAGATCTGGATGGGAACAGTGCTTTACAGTGTCAGTGTCAGAAGGATTACACGGTATCATAGGGTAATCTATGTGTCCAGAGTTGTTTAGTCTTTTAAACTGTTGCACAGTCTGAATGTGGTGTTGTGTTACAGGAACTTCCACGTGTGGGTGGAGGGGTGGATGAGGCGGCCAGCTATGTCAAAAGACGGTAAATACGACGGCTGGCAGGTTCTGGATCCGACACCGCAGGAGCAGAGCCAGGGTATGGACTCTGTTATGCATCGCCATAAACCTTTTCCTCCCCACTCTTATGACCTAATTTATTTTCATTATTTTACACTCTGGCCTTTTTTTTATTTTAGAGTCAGTGAATATAAATGATTCCAATAACATAATAAAAGGGATTTTTAGAAGAATTGAAAATACAACTTCACTCTCCACACCTCCTGGAAGTCTTTGTTGATGAATATTGTTTTTATTCATATAACAACCTCATTACTTATATATAACCTGATTACAATCCACTGATGGATTAATGATAGCAATGGGGTAATGACTTTGAGGTCATGCAAAACTCGGTGTGCAAAACAATTGCACACCGAGGTGGAATAATCCATGACAGAATTTAAGTCTCTCTCTCTCTCTCTCTCTCTCTCCTGTAGGTGTTTTCTGCTGCGGTCCATCCCCAAAAGCAGCCATCCTGAACGGAGACACAGACATCAAATACGATACTCCGTTTGTCTTTGCTGAGGTCAACGCTGACTCTGTCGATTGGCTGGTCAGTGAGCAGAGCTTGAACCTAACACCATTCAAATAACATTTAGCAATACTACAGCCTTTACAGGACAGGTATAGAGCAATAAAAAAAGACAACTGTTTAAAAGAGAAGAACATAAGAAGGTCAGACAGTCAAAATCATTTATGATCAAATAGTCCACTGCTGGATTTGTTAAATGAATTTTTGTCTTCCTCGTTTCTATTGTCTGTGGTTGTATGTCCTATCAGGTCAAACCTGACGGTTCACTGGAGAAAATAGAGGCTTCCACTGACTTAGTGGGACAACATATCTCAACAAAAGCTGTGGGTAGTGATGCAAGGGTCGACATCACCAACACCTATAAACCTGAGGAGGGTGGGTTCATGAGAAAAGCACATCACACAAGCTCAAGCTGGATGTTGGGTCCGAAACAATGATTAAATTACTTCCCTTACAGGAAAAATAGACGAAAGGGTCGTCTTCAGAAGAGCCGTCTTCAAACACTTCAAGCACCTTAATAAGATTAGAGAGGAGGAGAAGAAGAAGAGGGAGACGGAGACGTTGGAGATTCACACGTTGGAGACGGAGATAAGGGAGATGGAGAGGAATGGAATTCCAAACAGGATAGGGAATGTGTCCACAGGAGAGACAGACGGGGAAACAACTGAAGTCATCCTCCCACCGCCAAAAGTGTCCATACGATTTGAAGAGGTACGTCAAAAACAACATTCCCCAGTGTTTCCATTTAGAGCTACTGACGTGGATTATGCTAATCAACCAAAACAAAGAATAGAGGATACCAGTGTGATAGTAATGACGAAAGGTGCATTGTTAACTGGGGGGGACAACATTTCTCACAGATGGACCACTATGTTAGATGGATGTTAGTTCATTAGCTTAATGCTAACACATACAGGAAAATGTAATTATCTGGCTAACAGCATTAGCATTCGTACTTATAACCATATGTTTCCTAAACCCTGTGGAGACAAACTGAAAAAAACTGCTGGCTTATAAAGAGTCAGTGAAGAACGAGTTGTGTAGTTGCTGGCTCTTTATAGGTCTCAGTTCATGGGATGAATCCCTCTGCGAACATATCAAACTGCACCAACATCCAAAAAGCTGAGTACTGTGTGCTGGACAAAAAACATACCCAAAGACACAGGAAGATGAATGCATGCGTGTCTGATGAAAGGCGAGGGCCAGAAACCTTACAATGTTAAATGGAGCAGCTTCTGGTGTGCAGACTTAGTCTTTCTCTGTCTCTGGTCCTCTGCTGCCAACTCCTGGGTGGTGGTGTGTGATGTGTTCAGGGTCGAATATACCCTGCTCCCCTCCAAGCTCCTATCTTATGTATTGAAGAGGTGCAAATGTGAAACTTATAAAGAGAGTCAAAGGAGGCCCGGCACCCTGGAGTCTGGCGCCCGGAACCATGTCACCAGTCAGTAACTTTATTGCAAATTTTACATTTAACTCAATAACAACATCATATTGACTTTGCCCTTTTGGTATGAGCGGTGGTGTAACTAATTCATGGTTATAAAGCACACCCTAACATGGAATGCATTTTTACAAGAACATACATTTTCTTTTTTTCTTTTAACAAGATGAAACCTTTTCAACCTTCATATGAAGTGTCATGATGGCTTGTATGTTGGGAAAACAAAATGATTTCACATTAACAAGTGCCTCTTTAAAAGGTCACGAGCTCAGAGCATTGTAAGAAAAACCTGAACCTCAAGGGTGATTGAATTCATTTTTTGAGAGTGTAAATCTAACTTTATTTGAATTTTTGGAGCTATAACCAGCCGCAATGCCATGGTTTACTAAATACTGGTAAATGTTGCGACCCAGGAGTGAAACCCAGACAAGGCAGGTGAACACTGATCATGCAAGATCATGCATAAAACAACCTCCCAAACTGGGGAGGATGAGCCGTTGTACCACTGGTGATGTTGTGAGAAATTGGCAGCTTGCAGGAAACACAGGTAAACTGATAAGCTGCTTCTAATTAGGTCAGATGCTCTGCAGCTGTGCCAGCAGGGCAGGGCGCCTCAGACCACACCTCCAGTATCTGCTCCAAGGAAAACAAAAAAGGAAAACAAAAAACCCACAACACAAGGCCACAAAGCAAAACTGTGCACTGATAACACAAGGACAAAAAATAAACACTAAAGTACAAACGATGAAACGCGATCCATTCTTAGTGAATCAGGCTGGACAAAAAACGAGGAACAAGGAATACACACACATAATCACAAAATCAACACACCAACACAGAAAATAAGTTGATATGTATTCTCACATTAACAGTGTTTACTCGTGGTGCCGGTTCTGAGAAAAAGATCTGATTGGCTGAGTAGTGTGACATGTGTAGAGGCAAGAAAAGCTGCGCCATTTAACTAGACTACCGTAAAAGCAGCAAAGGCTGCACTGTTAAAATAGAAGTGCACATCAAGTAAGTCTGGGTCTGGGCAGCGCAGCATCTTGGTCCGGATTCGTACCGGGGTATGCCATTTGTTGACCTTTGGTGTAATTCATGAAATGGTATGGTATCGCTGGTTAGGATGAGATAAGAAAATGTAGATCTCAAATCGTCCCAATTTTCTACGAACTGTATGACACTATGCATTTGAAATTTCTCTCACAAACTTTGGTTTATAAGGAAATGTTCCTTACAGTTCTGGGTCATAATGAATGGGCAGGGCGTTGTGGGATATGTGACTCAAATAAAACCTTCTTTTCCTCAAATTTCTCTTTGTTTTAGGTGTCAAAGCCGATTAACGGTAAGGATGTGAGCCAGAAATTGGTGCTGAGCAGTGAAAGTACTGCTGACAGGCCGCTGATCATCAACATCGCCGTTCAAGCCATGAACTACACCGGACACCTAGCTGGAAACATCCAGGGAGAGAAGTTGGAAAAGACACTGCTGCCAGGAAAAGGTGAATCTTCTTTTGTGGACAGGACAGAGATTTTGATTAAAAAGGCAGAAAGTGAAAGACAGGTATCTCAAATCGTTAACAAAAGCCAGTAAAGTACAGCATATACTGTATGTTTATTCTGTGGATTTTGGTCTGACGTCTTAAATAATTTTCTCTATTGTAGATCTGACAATGCCGATCGTGGTCCCGTTCTCAGTCTACTCTAAGCCCATGTTGGAGTGTGACATCATGAAGATCTCAGTCCTGGTTAAAGACAAAGAGAAGCCAGACCACCCATACCTGAGAGAGGTCGACCTTGTGCTGCTTGACCCACCGATCTCCGTCACTGTTAGTAGAAAATATTTTTCTTCCTCTATCATCACCTGCCATCCACCTTTGTCCAGCTGTCTGTCACATTATTTAACAGCTGTGATAATAACCTGATCAGTCTAATATTAACGTTATTGTAATGATGATGTAATTGGGATAGAATAGATGATGCAAAGCTGATATTAATAGTTGCATATCTTAGATTCACTTTTGATGATGTCGACCGTAGGTAGCACGAGCAGGCCTGATAACTGAAGGCTTTACCTCCCATAGTACATTTAGAGACCGTATGTACTCTTTTCTGGGAGCATCATGGTCTAGAGGGGTAATATGACACTATTAGTTCCTGTATATAATCAGATATAATGTTTTGATAACAATGTCAGTTTTCCCTGCAAGCTAAAAGCTGTCATCATTGGTGATTTTTTGAGTCTACTGTGGGATGTTGTACAAGGAAAATGTGCTCATTCTTGTTAGAGCTGCTGCAGGCTTTTCTCACACAAACAAGAATTAAAGAAGCATTTAACCTGCCAGAAAAGTCATGCCCTTTAGCTGAAAGTCAAAAAAAACAAATGCAGCTTGTTGTGAAACAGACTGAAACTCACACTATGACCTTCTAAAGCGAACCGGTTGACAACGCCTATAAAAATTCCATTGTTTACATTCAGGTCGAAGTTTAGAGATGGATGAGTCTATAAAACCCAAGACAGCTTTACTGAGTTTAATTGAACAATCAACTACATTTTTTTGTTTTTCAGATTTTTGGTAAGGTCAAACTGAAGACTCCTGCAAACGCAGAAATCTCTTTCATGAACCCTGTAAACGAGACGCTGAAGAACTGCACTTTGACCATCTCTGGAACTGGCCTCTGGAAAGGAGAGTACGAAATCAAGTGAGTTTATCGGCATGCGCTGATGTACAACATAGCATTTGGAAACCATGAAAGCCATACAAGGTTTGAGGCTGACGACACTAAAAATGTAAATATTAACGATTGATTCATCTGTAGGCCAGTTCCTGGAGGCTTTCTAATTCAACGTATAATAAAAAATGGATATCTCGCATGGAGCAACCAAGCACACACTCTTTGGATTTTCACTTAAGCGAATTGACTGAAGAAGGAATCACTAAAATAGATTTATTTTACGCCCTTTCACCTCGATCGTTTTGGATTCAGGAAGTCAGGGAAGCTAAACGCTGCCGCTCTAGTGTAAAATTTTACATCTAGCACAGATTGTTAGCTTGATTTTTACCTGCACATGGCACCCTCAGTTAGACATCACCTGTTTTCTCTATTTTCACCCTCAGACTCGGAGACCTTAAACCAAACAGACGGATACGTCTCAAGTTTTACATCGTCCCTTACAAGTCCGGAGAGAGGACCCTGACTGCCGACTTTGACTGCTCCCTCTTCAGAGACATCAAAGGCCTGTGCACCGTCACCGTCAGACCCTAAATCCTCGAGTTGACTCGGAAACAAGACAACTCATTCATTCAACTCATTTTTGGGGTTCAATATATTTGGTCTAGTACATTTTTGTCTTTTGGGCACACAAATTAATGAGGTGTTCTCGGATAAGAGAGCATCACACCGTATGCACAAATAAAATGTTTGTGAAAAATCCATGTTCCATTTGTGTCTTTGAGTTTTGTGTAATCACACCCAGAGAAAAACTGATTTCCAACCAAATACAAGGATACAAATGCTGAGATGGTGCAGGAAAATACTCCTGCAACACAATATTATGTCTGACCCTGAATAATCTGTATTTGTGATGGTTGGTCATGTGACCATATCCAGCACAACTTCACCAACTAACAAGGTGCATGAAGGGTGAAAGAAAAGGTCAAAAAGCTCCAGCAACACTTGTACTATGAAGATCCACTTTATTAACAAATTAGAGTGACGTGTTTCGGCTTGTGGCCTTCATCAGGGAAATCATGAAACACATTGCACACAACATTTAAATAGAGGAGGTAAGAAACTGAGAATCATGTAAAAATAAATCCAAAAATATCCAAATACATCCACATAGATATCAGCCAATGAGGAACCTGCAAAGGTTGTTGGCCAGATTTAGAAGCTCGTAGAAACGGGTGAATTTATTAATTTATTACATTTTATTTCACCTTTATTTAAGCAGGTCAGTACCATTGAGATTAAGAACCTCTTTCTTTAAAAGGAGATCTGGCCGAGACAGCCAGCAGCAACAACACAAAGAGACACAAAGTTCAATTTACAAAAACGGAAACGTGCATTAAAAGAGAACTGTCTATGAGTCTGAAAAATAACTTTCTGGAAGGTCAGCTGTACAGCCAGGCAGGCTGAAATCATCAACATCCTGTAGAATCTGCTTCCAAGTCTTTCATTTTAGATTTAAAAACATGGAAAGGACACCAGCTCCTTGAGTTTCAAGTCCTTTTGCAACAGATTCCAGGCTGAGGGTGCAGAATACCAAAAAGCCCTTTTCCCAATTTCTGTCGGGAATGCCTTGGGGTCCCCCAGGAGGAGCTGGAAAACGTTGCTGGGGAGAGGGACATCTGGGGGCGACTTGCTTAGCCTGCATGAATGGATGGATGGATGGAGGGTTGGATGGATGGAGGGTTGGACGGATGGAGGGTTGGACGGATGGAGGGTTGAATGGATGGAGGGTTGGATGGATGGATGGATGGATGGATGGATGGAGGGTTGGACGGATGGACGGTTGGATGGATGGATGGATGGAGGGTTGGACGGATGGAGGGTTGGATGGATGGAGGGTTGGATGGCTGAATTGATAAATTGGATGGATGGATGGATTAATTGGATGGATAAATTGGATGGATAGAGGTTTGGATGGATGGATGGAGGGTTGGTTGGTTGGATGGATGGGGGTGTACCAGTGTATGAGTCTAGGGGGCGCCAGAGCCCGCCATCCTACCCGAGAGTACAACTCACAATAGTGAGTCAGAGCGTTACATTTGCAGTGAACCTCAAAGACACATGGTAGGGCTGCATTTAAAAGTAAACAGTCCATCTTAATATGAGAAACAGTCATCATCTCTCCCTCTCTTCCTCCACCACGAGCTGAAGACGAGAGGCCAGGTCGTGTTCAGCTCGCTCATCCTTTTTCAGTTGACCCGTGATGTCATGTCCGACTCGCAGGTCGGCCACAGCCGCCTGAACCAGCTGCAGATGAGACTCTCTGAGGGAACGCCTCAGCTTCGCCCGCCGGTTCTGAAACCAAATCTAAGAGAAAGAAAGACAGAGAGAGAGAGAGAGAGAGGAGAAATCGTCAGAGAGAATGGCAGAAGAGCTAAAATCAGAGAACAACACCGCCTTTTATCTAACTCAAGGACAGGTTTTTTCCCAATTTTTAATGAGTGCTTTCTGTTGTCTGAACCTGTATTCTGTCCTCGTCCAGGTCCAGCCTCTCAGCCAGCTGCTCCCTCAGCTGAATCCCTGGATAACAGTTCATCTGAAACACCGACTCCAGTACTTTCACCTACAGGACAAACACGGACAAATATAGATTAAAGGGACCAATCAGTGAGATGTGTAGTGAGTGAAATGATAAAGTGACCTTACTATATGATCAGACATTAAGGAAACATGCTATGTTGAAGTGCTGGCTTCTCTGACAACAATGCAGCAGCCAGTATGTCCTCCTTCTAACTTTAGATTCTGGTCCTGAATGCTCTGGATTTGTTTGGACCAGAGAAGGTAGGCGGTTTTAAGGCGACCCCCCACACGTCCGTTTTGGACGCCCCTCGGTTTGCCAGATATGAGAGCAGTTATCAGGTCAAACCAACAGGTGTTTTTTTTAAACTCAACGGATTTTGTTTTATTACGTTAAACGGCTATGCCCATATACGGGTTGTGGCAGACTTGATTGACAGCTCTGCGCACTGCATCTGTCTGTCAGGTCAGCAGCAGGTCAGGAGGCTAGGTAGCAGCTTGATCCGTCTGATTTCTCGTCTTTTTTTCTTCGTTTGGAGAGTTTGTTTAACACATATCTGACAACATACATGGCTTGCTGTGCGGTTAACAGACCATCCAAGAAGTTGATTCTTCAGTTTTTTTTGGTAAGTGTTATATTTACTGCATACTCGTGTCGGTATATTTACAGACCTAGCTTGTTTAGCGTTAGCTTGTAAACCAGTCGGCTAACTGTACTCAGTGTAGCCCATTATTTACGGTCAATGGTTTAGCCGATCAAGACTCCCATTCATGCCAAAGAAGCTAATGGCAACATACTGTAGCTAGTCAGGACTATTAAATTGGGGGAAAATGTAATTCTGAAGTGTTAGAAAATTTAGTTGGCAAGATTTTGTGAGACAGAGTTTGTGTGATGTTAAAAACTAAAGGTCCACCTCAGTGGTTAACCGCAGACTGTAAATATTATGAATGACGTTATGATGAATGTTATACTCCACGCAAATGTCGACATTAAAAGACAAACTTTGTGTATATGATGGGATTCTTTTTTGTGGGAATCAGAACTTACAGGGGTTAGACAAAGTTCAGAGTCAGAGTTTTTTCTAGATCTGTCAGTCTATTTGCATGATCACATTTCTGTTCCTTTAAAAGGTTTTCCAACTGTTCCACCTTTGTTGAAAGTTTGCTGATCTGTGTTACACAGTAGTCGATCCCTTTGGTTAAGTTGCCATAATTGTCTTGGACATTTTTATATAGACCACGCACATCTTGTTGCATTTCCACTTGAAGTTGTTCCATCATGAATCGAATCTCTGAAAAAAGAGAACTTTCAGAATTTTTCACTTCGTCTGATGTCACAGTTTTAATGCCTTTTGTCATCAGATCCATTTAAGTTTCAGTTCTTTCCGTTGTGGAGGATTTGGTAGATTTGAGGTGAGAGAAATAACATTTGTTTTGATCAACTAAGGTTTGGAATTGGTCCTTAGAGTGAGTTTGGTTTTCATCAATACATTTTGTCAATTCTTTAATTTCCTTGTCATGCTACTCCATTTTTTCTAGGGATGACCCGTTACAGCAGTGTGGAGATATTTTAGCGTAAACGATGACGACAAAAGAAGAGCAGACTGGAAACTTTGCACTACAAAATTGTCAAGGGGAGGGGTGAAAATTAGCTCCTTCAATACAAGTAATTTGATTAAACATCTTAAAAACCGCAGAGTTCACAGAGTTTGTTAAAGCTAGCAGCGGGAGACAGCTACAGCCAACTTTGCAGCAAATGCTGTAGAAGCGAGAGAAAATGTCGAGAGACAACCCGCAACCCCAGCCTTCCGTGCGTGGCTCACTCGCTACAGCTAGCTGTTAACGAAGGACTTTTGGCTCAGGGGAGTGTAGCTGACGCGGTGTCAGTCGGACGTAAAATTATTGGACATTTTAAGCATTCGGCATTAGCCTACTCCCAACTGGAAGACATTCAACTGCAGCTCAACCAGCCCGTAAGAAGACTCCAGCAAGACGTGCAGACGCGCTGGAATAGCACGTACTTACTTTCAAAGTGATTACGGTACTCGGTATCGGTGAGTACCCAAATGTAATTACTTGTACTTGTACTTGGTTTGAAAAAAAGTGGTATCGGTGCATCTCTAATTTTTTCCAACCTTTTTTTTCCACGGATCCTGAGTTCTTGCAGCCATTTGACTCCATTCTTTTGCAGGTGTTTCGAATTCTCCGGGTAAATCACAATGAGACATTGAAACAGAAGATGAAGATAGGATGGGTTCTTTGCTACCCTCTGGTGGAGCAGTCCAGTATTGGGAATTTTGAGGAATCATTGTTTCATGCTCCCAAACCAAGGATTGAAGTTTGTGTGTATTGAGTTTCTCCAGCTGTGGAAAAGGAGAAAACTGTACCCGTGCAATGGATGAATACTTACCGCCCACAAGAGTTTTTTTTTTTTTTCGTCCCTCTGGCCCCTGACCCTATGTTTCATATGCAGGAATTGTGTTAATTCTGTATTTAGTATTTAGAGTGCATGACGCGGAGGAATCCTGTTGAATCTGCCCGTTATGTCACTCACAACGGGAAGTGGCCAAGCGGCAAGCCGATGATGAAGTACAAAATCCTGCAGTTCCTAGAGTGTCCACTAGAGGCTGGCTGCAGAAGCACAGGAAGTCACATACACACCCATTCTAAAAAATAATGAACTTTTGAAGCTTGCCATCTAGACTCATAACCCCATGTAAGGATCTTACTTACGTACGTATTTTTTATTTCTGATGTGTCTCTATTCACAGGAGTGGAGCTCCACTGTGAAGCCAACAATGAAGTGCACCACACCAGCGAGATCTCCTTGGAAAAGCTGATTGTGAGGCGAGTTCAGTCCTTCACTCTGACACTCAAACTGACGCAGGCTTTTCAAACTGATAAGGACCAGCTCTTCATCACGACAACCACAGGTTAGTCCTTCATTGAAATATTTAATCTGATTTTTTTTAGACCAAAAGGAAAATCAATGCTTGCATTTAATACCAACAAATAGTAATGAAATATTTGAATAGTCGGGCATCTGTTTTGTAGATTTTACAGGGTAGGAACTGTTCTTAACTTGGCTCCATGGGGGTGCAGTGGTTAGCGCTGTCACCTCAAAGCGAGGAGGTTCCTGGTTTGAATCCCCGTCTGACAGGAGTCTCTCTGTGTGGAGTTTGCATGTTGTCCTCGTGCATGTGTGGGTTCTCTCTGGGTACTACGGTTTCCTCCCACAGTCCAAAGACATGCTCGTTAGGTTAACTGCTGACTCTAAATTGGGGGATGACATGCAGCAAAGGGCAGAGGTCAGATTCAAACCCACAGCTGCTGCAGCGAGGACTATAGCCTCTGTACTTGGGGCGTGCGACACTACCTGTGCTCCGTAACTTGCTCTCTTTTTTACAAAAACTAGATGTTGGCCCAGGGTGCATGTCATTAGACAGAAATAAACAAAGTCTGCAAGTTAGATAGATGCATATGGAGTACGTAGTAACTTAAGATATCAAGGGTTAATATTTGGGGTAGCTTAATCAATATGGGATTAGGATAACCTCTGATATCGTTTCACTCAGTGGTAGCATTTCTTGACAGGCAGCACATCTCGTCTTCTCCAAATATGGTCAATCGTGGCTCCCAATAATCAAGATGGTGACGGCCATATTGACACACCTGTGGCTTCAAAACAGTAGTCCAAAGACCAGAGGGTGATGTCAAGATGGCTGCATCCATTTCTTATACAGTCTTTAAGGTGTAATTATATTGCAATTACCAATAAAATCCTCATTTCTAACAAGGGTAAAGGAAAATATGTTCCAGCAAAGGATGAATGAATTTGATGGACGTCCATCTCTGTCCTCAGGGGATCATCCCAGTGAGGAGCGGGGGACGAATTGGCGATATACAAACACGAGGACGACCCCGCTGATGACGTTTCAGCTCGCTGTAACCCCATCTACGTTGGCCGCGTGATCAGTGCCATGGTAGGACACACTCTGTTTCTATAGCTCCAAATGTTGATGTTTGAAAATGTTAACTTTAAGCCACTTTGTTTAAAGTAAAAGCTGGATTTTCCACTCGGGTGTTCGGTTCAATTAAGCGCCCTTAGAAAGCTAACACAGCAAATTAAGATTGTGATTGATGTCAACATTATACCTGCTTCACAGTAAGAATATTAAGTACATATTTTACACATTATTCATCCAACTTTTCTTCTCTACAGAAGAAGTACTGATATTTTCTGGCTTTTTAAGTTTTATTCTTTTCTAAAAAATTGAAAATAAGGACTGATATGATTATCATTCTGCAATAAAACACACACACACACACACACACTTCTGTTCAGATTTCCTTGTCCATTTGTTTGTCAGGATGACTACGGTGTGTTGGAGGGAAATTGGGGGAGTTCTTTTGAGGACGGACGTTCACCCAGTCACTGGACCGGTAGCAGTGCCATCCTTACAGAGTGGCTCGAAAACCAGTTCGAACCAGCCAAATGTCTGTGTCTGTGATGCTTTCCGAGCTTTCCGAGTCCTATCTTCACTTTGTTTACATCGCCAGGAAGGCCGGCCGGCTCATCCCCTCGCGTATAAAAGTTGTTTAATTGAGGGACTAGAGAAAAGAAGAATAACATACTGTACTGTCACTGCTTAATTAAATGTCATGTAAGCGTTTCTAGATTACGGTCATTGCGTGTAAATTTACATGCAGTGTGAAGCTACAAGCAAACTAAAGAGCGCTAGCATTAGCATGCTAACACAACAATGCAGCGCAAGTTGTTTTGGTTTCATGCTGGAGCTCAAGGGCGACATCTAGTGGATCAAAAAGTTGCATATTCTTCCTTTAATGAGCATTATGTAATGTGCCTTATGAGTGGGGGACTTTACAACTCAGGCAGTTTTTGTCTTTTTATGTCTCAAAGTTCTTCCAAAAGTGAGACTTGAAGTGGACCAAAACTGGTGCCACATTTCTCTGCCAACCCTAGTTTTAATCGTTGCCTATCAGAGCTGCAGAATGTTGGAAAACACATTCATGACTTTATGTGAAAATCGTCGACTGAAAATAGTCCTTCTATCTGGTTCTCAGTGATGCGGTTTTTCGGAATCCCCTGCCGTGTGGTCATCTTTGTGGTCATCATCATGTGGTCGTCTCTCAACCAGAAGGTCAGGGGTTGGATCCCCAGCTCTGATGAGTCCTTACAGGCAAGATACTTAACCCCAAGTTGCTCCCACTGCTTCGTCAGACTGTGTGTTAATGTGTATGAATGGGATTAGTTACTTCTGATGGTCACTTTCCACAGCAGCCTCTACCATCAGTGTGTGAATGTGTAGGTGTGACCTGCAGTGAAAAAGCGCTTTGAGTAGTCAGAAGACTAGAAAATAACTATACTCAAGTCCATTTATTATTGTATCATAAGTTCTTTGGTGCCTTCCCAAGGGCGTCCAGGACCCCAGGTTTGAAGTCAATGCTCCAAAAGAAGCATGAAAAGAGTTAATTTGATTCATTTTTGATTATAGTTTATACTCATTACTGAAACTTATAGTCATGCAAGGAATACATTCCTTGTGTGAGCTTGCTTTTTCCAACGAATAATCAGCTCAGTGGTGCCAGGTCTCAGTTTGGCATGAAGATTTGTTCACACCACACCTTCATCAAACAAAACTAAATATACCTGAGCAGTCTGCCAGATCTCCACAGGGGTTAAACTGTATCAGTTTTTGTAGGTTGGTGTGTCAGTACTTGCTAACCAAAGAGGTTTGGATATTAAGGTTTACTTTGGTTTGGGTGTGGCGGTCGCCTTCAGCCTTTCTTCTTCCAATAAGGAGTCACAGATTTGACATTAACAGGTGCCTCTTTAAAAGGTCACGAGCTCAGAGAAAAACCTGAACCTCAAGGGTGGTTGAATTCATTTTTTGTGAGTGTAAATCTAACTTTATTTGAATTTTTGGAGCTATAACCAGCCGCAATGCCATGATTTGCTAAATGCTGGTAAATGTTGGGACCCAGGAGAGAAACCCAGACAAGGCAGGTGAACACTAATCATGCAAGGATGTATTCTCACACTAACAGTGTTTACTCATGGTGCCGGTTCTGAGAAAAAGATCTGATTGGCTAAGTAGTGTGACATGTGTAGAGGCAAGAAAAGCTTTGCCATTTAACTAGACTACCATAAAAGCAGCAAAGGCTGCACTGTTAAAATATGGTGCAGACTGTCTCCCTCTGCTGGTCAGAGTCTGCACTGCATGGCAGCATCACACTAAAGACATCTTTCATTAAATTTTATTTTTATAACAATATTTCAGTCAGAGTAGAAACTATTTATGTAACATCTGTTGGGTTTTATACTTTTTTCTGGTTTTTCTTTTTATGATTTTTTTAGGTTAACTTAAGTATGTGCATTGACTTATACTGGTACTCTGCTGAGGTTTGATGTACCTGCTCTGATCTTTATAAACAGTCAGTGCTCTGAACCAGTGGCGCTGCATGACTCGCTCTTTATGTCCCTCTGCTGCCTCCCATCGGGCGGTGGACATATGTACTCTCTTGTATTGAAGAGAAGCTACTGAGCATGTGCAGCTTTTAAACAAGAGTTCATGAAGGTAGAGCGCTGATCTGAGCGCCAGAGACCAGCGCCATGTCAGAGAACAGTAACTTTAGACATGTAGAAAAAGCTAGCTCTGCAGTGAAGTAAAATTAAAAAAAACATCATACCCCGATTAAAATCAGAAAAGGTAGAATTTAGGTCTCAAGATGAAAGTTTTTAAATCCTTTAGGGATTGATAGAAATGCTTAGAGTGGTTCAATTTGAATACATTTGATCCACTTGCACTGAAATGTGTCGGTGTGTTAGGGAGAAATCTTTCCTGCATATTATCCCAGCTCCCCCATTTTTCTTAAAGAGGAGTAAGATCTTTAACCCGCTCTTTTTTTTAAAGCGCCTCCAGGTGACACTTGTTATGAAATGGCGCTATACAAATAAAGATTGATTGATTGAAATAAACAGAAAAAAAACGACTTTCTCGTTTTATCGACAAATAAAAACTTTAATGAGTTAAAAATGGGTCAAAACTTTGAATAAAGATCAAAACAAGATGTCGGGTACGCACATCCAAATAAAAACACACGTGCTGGAGTGAAAATCAAACTTGATTTCACTCCAGGCGTCTTCTTCAGGCATCGTTGACGATGCCTGAAGAAGATCAGAAGCAGAAATGACTTTCCCCTTCATCTCATCTCTTTTATACAGCTCAGAGTTGAGATGAAATCTGATGATGTCATCAGTTTGGGTTTGGCTGTTATTGCAAACACAACGAACGCCCTCATACAGCTGAGTGTGTCTGAGAGTTCATCTTGAGAGATTCAGCGATTTGTTAAATGTACAATCAGTGAGATGTGTAGTGAGTGAAATGATGAAGTGGCCTTACTATATGATCAGACATTTTGTGTGTGTGTGTGTGTGTGTGTGTGTGTGTGTGTGTGTGTGTGTGTGTGTGAGGAGGAAAATGGCGGCAGCTGGCAGGACAGGTGTAGTTGGAGCTCTTCTGGTATATGTGTTACTAACAAGTATATTGAAGCCTATCGACACCGGGCTGTTTTTAAAAGATCACAAATATTTCAGCGATGCTAAAAAGCCAATCCACGCCAATGATCTGAAAAGCCTCCACACAAGTCAAGTAAACAAACATTTCGGCTTCGGGAGACACATCATAGCCATGACATTTGTTTACCCGTCTCTCTACAACTGGGTAACAAAACCCGCCAGGACTGTGTCCAAACAACAACAAAGCCACACGCTGATAATTGCCATCTGCCTCTTACTATCTGGAGACATTCATCAGTGTCCCGGCCCGCTAAACCAACCTGCAGAAGATGGTACCTGCACCGCTTTCACAACTAGGAGGAGTAACAGCACCTTCTACCTGAGTGCCATGGGGGGCCTGCAGTCTGCCGGGGACGTGGCGTCCAGCGTTGCAGGGATCTCGGTGAGCGGGGATGGCGGTGTGTGTCTGTGGATCGTACCAGGTGTGCTGGCGTCTGCACCAGCGGGGCAGCCGGTGCTCTGCCCGGGAGCGTCGCGAGTACGGCGTTTCCCCGTGTTTCTACCTCGGCAACAAAGATCACGGGGTCTGTCTGGCAAGGAGGAAGAGGGAGAGCCGCAATCGCTGAAACGGTGTACATCCTCGCTAATCCCCGGGGAGGTCGCACGGCAGCAAATCCAACACACGGACGACTCCCAGGTCTTCCCGGACAAGACTCAAAGAATCTCCTCGTCAAGGGTGATCATTGCCCAGTCCCCAGGCAGCACACAACCAGTCGATCTCAAACCAACAAACTCCATTCTTCCTGTCAACACTCTCTACGGTGGTCCAGGTAAGCGTGGGCCAATCAAAAATCCTCTCAGAACAGGAGTCAGCGCTACTCAATGGAAAGCTGCAGGATTAAATCCAGCAATTAAAAAATTGCGAAAATTCAACCTTTTTCAAACAGTGAACAATGGCAAAGTGCTGTGGGACCCTCAAGTTAAACCCAGTGGTATGCTGGGGGGGTCACTTGAATATCCGCAGTTTTGTTCCCAAAAGTGATGAGATAAAACATATTCTAACGGACTCTAACTTGGACTTTTTATGTTTGTCAGAAACTTGGCTGAATAAAAACTCCCCATCCTCAGCCCTACATATTCCTGGCTATAATGCTTTTAGGAAAGATAGAGCTGTTGGCAGAGGTGGGGGGTTACTTTTATACATCAAAGACCATATATCATGTAAAGAGGTTCATTGCTCAGTTGAGAATGAGCTTGAGCATATTTGTCTTAATATTAGCCTATCACCACAGATGTCTTTCATTCTCATTGGAGTGTATAGACCTCCATCTGCAAAAGCTATTTTATTTGACAAATTTGAAACTGTGCAGCTCAGGGCAGGAAATACTAATAATGGGTGACTTCAATGTTAATTGGGAGGACAAAGGCACTAATAAGACACTGCAACGGGTCTCAAATAAATTTGATCTCACACAACTAATTAAAGGGCCCACTAGAATAACCTCATCCTCAAAAACTCAAATTGACTTGATATTCACCAACAAACCTGAAAGGGTGACAAAATCCTTCAATATGGTCACTGGTCTGTCTGACCATAACCTTACTCTTATAGCCAGAAAGTTCACTAAATCTCGCTTCCACTTGAAACCCAACACCAAATCTAGCCAATTAAGAATACCTAAGCGTGATATTGATGAATTTGACAGGGAAATTAAAAACATTAACTGGAACCAAATCATAGCTGATGTAGATGTTGATACTGACACAAATGTCCTCGTGTCCACAATCCAAAACATAACAAAACGATTCCTTAAGAAAGGCAAATCTAAAGGGAATAATAGATACACCCTCCCCTGGATTTCTAGTGATAAAAGGAAATTAATGAAGGAGAGAGATAATGCTCTGAAGCACTCTCTTAAGTCCAAGTCATTGACTGACAGGCATATATTTGTGTCCTTTAGAAACAGAGTAACAAAGGAAATCAGAGCAGCTAAATCTAACTTCTTTGTTAATCTTATACATGACGCTAAGGGAAATCATAAACAAATCTGGGACTGTCTGCATAAACTAACAGGGAAAGGACATAATAAAGTAACAAAGCAGTTGGAGATCAAAGACAATGGAACCCTGTATAAGGGACCAGCAGAAATAGTGACTGTTTTTAATAGCCATTTTGTCAATTCTGTGAGGCTGACTATACATAGTCCTCAAAGTGGTCCACCTATACTCATCACCAATTGATATTACACAGCCAGTTTTCACTCTGACAGAGATTTCTGAATCCAAGGTTAAGTCTATAATTGCTTCTATTAACAATTCCAAATCAAAAGACATATTTGGATTGGATTCTATGTTTTTAAAGAAACATGCTGCCTCTTTCACAGGGCCAGTAACTAAAATCATTAACACCTCTTTTAAGGAGGGAAAATTCCCAAAGGACTGGAAGTCAGCCATTGTTGTTCCAGTCTATAAATCTGGGCACACAACTGATATGAATAACTATAGGCCGATTAGTATTTTACCCATCATGTCTAAGATCTCTGAAAAATGTATGGCTGAGCAATTGACTGAGCATCTTAACAGTAGTCCTTTTACACTACACCCCATGCAATTTGGCTTTAGAGCCAATCACTCAATTGAGACAGCAAATTGTTTTTTTGTGGAAAACATCAAATCAAAAATGGACAAAGGAGGCATAGTTGGAGCAATTTTCTTAGATCTTAAAAAAGCTTTCGACACTGTCAATCATCAAATACTCATTCACAAAATGTCTTATTTTAATTTCTCAACCAATGTAATTGACTGGATGAGATCATATCTGTCAAATAGAGTTCAGTGTGTAAGGGTTAGTGGTGAGACATCACCACCCCTGAGGGATGAACTGGGTGTACCCCAGGGATCTATCCTGGGCCCTATTCTGTTCAGCCTTTATATAAATGACCTGCCATCAGTCTGCACTGGAAGTGAGGTTCAGATGTATGCTGACGATACAGTAATTTATGTTCATGCAAAAACCAAAGCCCAAGCTGCTGCCAAACTCAGTGATACAATGGTACATGTACATAAATGGCTTGCTCACTCACAGTTGTATCTCAATGTAAAAAAGACAGTCTGTATGTTTTTTAGCAAGACTAACACTGTATCTCACTGTGAACCCAAGGTCTATGTGTCTGGGGAGGTCATTCAAACAGTTACACATTTTAAATATCTAGGTATTATCCTTGACACTACTCTATCCTTCAAAAACCAGGTGAGCAAGGTAATGCAAATAACCAAATACAATCTAGCCAACTTTAGATATATAAGGAACTGTTTGACAACACCTGTAGCAAAGCTCTACATGAATGCTATGATCATTCCCCACTTAACATATTGTATGACGAGCTGGACCCAGGTGAATAGCACAACATTAAGGCCTATCTTATCACTTCACAAACAAGCGCTTAAAGTTTTGGACAGAAAACCCAAGCTTTACCACCACTGTTACATCCTTGACAAATATAACTTGCTCAGCTGGGAAAATATTTTAAAACACACTGACGCATGCCTAATTTTTAAGATTATCAATGGCAAGGCTCCCCCACCACTCTGCACTTTTATACAGCAGAAAAACTCCAACAGCAGAACCACAAGGTCTGCCCTAAGAGGGGACTGTGTAGTCCCTCTTAGGTCCAGCTCCTTTGGTCAATTATGTTTCTCTGTGAGAGCCTCTAAATTATGGAACCAATTGCCAGTGGAGATTAGAAATTGCACCTCCCACCATACATTCACCCACCATCTTAAGGACAGGCTTTTAAGCAATCAAAAATGTGAACACCTTTTATAGTATTTAATCTGAGTGCATGTTTGTCTGTTGCTATGTATTGTTGTAGCTGTGCTGTCAAACCCATGGTGGTTTGTATGAATGGTTGTATGGTTATATGTTTTATTACTGTTTTATTACTGTTGTTATCTGTTAGTGTGTGTATTCTTTAACATGTTTTAGCCAACCTGTGCCTAGCTTAACATCTTGCCAAAGGACTACAGTTGAAAATTTGCCTGCTGGCTAACACTGGCACATTTACAGAAATGTTGATTAATGTGCACTGTCAGAGAAGGTAGGCAGTTTTAAGGCGACCCCCCACACGTCCGTTTTGGACGCCCCTCGGTTTGTCAGATATGAGAGCAGTTATCAGGTCAAACCAACAGGTGTTTTTTTTAAACTCAATGGATTTTATTTTATTACGTAAAATGGCTATGTCCATATACGGGTTGTGGCAGATTTCATTGACAGCTCTGCGCACTGCATCTGTCTGTCAGTTCAGGAGGCTAGGTAGCAGCTTGATCCGTCTGATTTCTCGTCTTTTTTTCTTCGTTTGTAGAGTTTGTTTAACACATATCTGACAACATACATAGCTTGCTGTGCGGTTAACAGACCATCCAAGAAGTTGATTCTTCAGTTTTTTTCGGTAAATGTTATATTTACTGCATACTCGTGTCGGTATATTTACAGACCTAGCTTGTAAACCAGTCGGCTAACTGTACTTTGTACAGACTTGAATGTAATAGAAATCAAGTATATCCTCTGAAAATAACTCTCTAAGTCATGACTGTCTACAATGGGTGTAACACCCGAGTCCCACTGTCTGTGATGCTTTCCGAGCTTTGCGAGTCCTATCTTCACTTTGTTTACATCGCCAGGAAGGCTGGCCGGCTCATCCCCTCGCGTATAAAAGTTGTTTAATTGAGGGACTAGAGAAAAGAAGAATAACATACTGTACTCACTGATTAATTGAATGTCATGTAAGCGTTTCTAGATCACGGTCATTGCGTGTAAATTTACATGCAGTGTGAAGCTACGAGCAAACTAAAGAGCGCTAGCATTAGCATGCTAACACAACAATGCAGCGTGAGTTGTTTTGGTTTCATGCTGGAGCTCAAGGGCGACATCTTGTGGATCAAAAAGTTGCATATTCTTCCTTTAATGAGCATTATGTAATGTGCCTTATGAATGGGGGACTTTACAACTCAGGCAGTTTTTGTCTTTTTCTGTCTCAAAGTTCTTCCAAAAGTGAGACTTGAAGTGGACCAAAATGAGAAAGAAGAGTAAAACTGGTGCCACATTTCTCTGCCAACCCTAGTTTTAATCGTTGCCTATCAGAGCTGCAGAATGTTGGAAAACACATTTATGACTTTATGTGAAAATATCTCAAGTCCTTCTATCTGGTTCTCAGTGATGCGGTTTTTCGGAATCCCCTGCCGCGTGGTCACCAACTTCTCTTCAGCTCACGACAACAACGTCAATCTCACCATCGAACGATACCAATCTGAAGATGGAATTGTGGGTAAAGAAACCAAGGACAGTATTTGGTGAGAACACACACACAGATGTTAACATTATACACCATGTTTTATCCACTGCACTCTGCAATTCTTCTTTCATGGGGTTGGTGCTTCAGGCTGTTTTCTGTTTCCTCATGCAAAACATTGATCTGATCTTGAAGCCCCCCTCTCCTGTCAAAAATGGACATACATTTTTAGTACAATAGTTGTCCTGGATAAATCCCAACAAAATAGGCCTACAAACACTAGCGTATGAAACTATTCAAGATGTGTTGTATCATGGGCGGCTGTGGCTCAGTCGCTAGAGTTGGTCGTCTCTCAACCAGAAGGTCAGGGGTTGGATCCCCAGCTCTGATGAGTCCTTACAGGCAAGATACTTAACCCCAAGTTGCTCCCACTGCTTCATCAGACTGTGTGTTAATGTGTATGAATGGGATTAGTTACTTCTGATGGTCACTTTCCACAGCAGCCTCTACCATCAGTGTGTGAATGTGTAGGTGTGATCTGCAGTGAAAAAGCGCTTTGAGTAGTCAGAAGACTAGAAAATAACTATACTCAAGTCCATTTATTATTGTATCATAAGTTCTTTGGTGCCTTCCCAAGGGCGTCCAGGACCCCAGGTTTGAAGTCAATGCTCCAAAAGAAGCATGAAAAGAGTTAATTTGATTAATTTTTGATTATAGTTTATACTCATTACTGAAACTTATAGTCATGCAAGGTATACATTCCTTGTGTGAGCTTGCTTTTTCCAACGAATAATCAGCTCAGTGGTGCCAGGTCTCCGTTTGGCATGAAGATTTGTTCACACCACACCTTCATCAAACAAAACTAAATATACCTGAGCAGTCTGCCAGATCCCCACAGGGGTTAAACTGTATCAGTTTTTGTTGATTGGATCTTCTTGTTGGTGTGTCAGTACTTGCTAAGCAAACCCACCAAAACAGAAATACCACTCATGTTTGGTAAGGGGCCAAACGAAGAGGTTTGGATTTGAAGTTTCAGTTGGATTTGTGTGGCCTTCATTTTTTCTTCTTCCAATAAAGAGTCACAGTGTTTTCTGTTGTGGTGAAGAGTTTTATTGATGTGCTGAAAGTTATTTTTGAGACTGAATGAAACATGTAGGTCGCTGATAGAGAGGTGCCTCAAGGATTGCAAAATTTCCAATGTCCAGTTGGGGGAGATTCCCCCCAATAGAATAGAAGAATAAAGTTAATGTAGGACAACCAAAAAAGCTTTTGGTAGGACAACCAAAGGCTTATGATTTTAAAATGCTCAACACTGCAATTATAGTCCAATTTAGAATACGAACATCCAAAAAGTTGAGTACTGTGTGCTGGACAAAAAACATACTCAAAGACACAGGAAGATGAATGCATGCGGGTCTGATGCATGCTCCTCTCCCAAATCTCCCTCTTGTCAAAATGTGGTCCAAAAGAAACAAACATGTCATCAGCAAAACTGTCAAAATCCACTTCAAAGCCATCCTCCATATTGGTAATTAAACTTGCATTATGGGAAATTGTGGCACTTAATCACGCCAGTCTGTTAAAACCTGCCCAGAGAGTTGATGTCGCAAATAATTAACCTCAGTTTGGCAGTGTGTTGTTTCCAAACCAAGATCTGGATGGGAACAGTGCTTTACAGTGTCAGTGTCAGAAGGATTACACGGTATCATAGGGTAATCTATGTGTCCAGAGTTGTTTAGTCTTTTAAACTGTTGCACAGTCTGAATGTGGTGTTGTGTTACAGGAACTTCCACGTGTGGGTGGAGGGGTGGATGAGGCGGCCAGCTATGTCAAAAGACGGTAAATACGACGGCTGGCAGGTTCTGGATCCGACACCGCAGGAGCAGAGCCAGGGTATGGACTCTGTTATGCATCGCCATAAACCTTTTCCTCCCCACTCTTATGACCTAATTTATTTTCATTATTTTACACTCTGGCCTTTTTTTTATTTTAGAGTCAGTGAATATAAATGATTCCAATAACATAATAAAAGGGATTTTTAGAAGAATTGAAAATACAACTTCACTCTCCACACCTCCTGGAAGTCTTTGTTGATGAATATTGTTTTTATTCATATAACAACCTCATTACTTATATATAACCTGATTACAATCCACTGATGGATTAATGATAGCAATGGGGTAATGACTTTGAGGTCATGCAAAACTCGGTGTGCAAAACAATTGCACACCGAGGTGGAATAATCCATGACAGAATTTAAGTCTCTCTCTCTCTCTCTCTCTCTCTCCTGTAGGTGTTTTCTGCTGCGGTCCATCCCCAAAAGCAGCCATCCTGAACGGAGACACAGACATCAAATACGATACTCCGTTTGTCTTTGCTGAGGTCAACGCTGACTCTGTCGATTGGCTGGTCAGTGAGCAGAGCTTGAACCTAACACCATTCAAATAACATTTAGCAATACTACAGCCTTTACAGGACAGGTATAGAGCAATAAAAAAAGACAACTGTTTAAAAGAGAAGAACATAAGAAGGTCAGACAGTCAAAATCATTTATGATCAAATAGTCCACTGCTGGATTTGTTAAATGAATTTTTGTCTTCCTCGTTTCTATTGTCTGTGGTTGTATGTCCTATCAGGTCAAACCTGATGGTTCACTGGAGAAAACAGAGGCTTTCACTGACTTAGTGGGTCAAAATATCTCAACAAAAGCTGTGGGTAGTGATGCAAGGGTCGACATCACCAACACCTATAAACCTGAGGAGGGTGGGTTCATGAGAAAAGCACATCACACAAGCTCAAGCTGGATGTTGGGTCCGAAACAATGATTAAATTACTTCCCTTACAGGAAAAATAGACGAAATGGTCGTCTTCAGAAGAGCCGTCCTCAAACACTACAAGCACCTTAATAAGATTAGAGAGGAGGAGAAGAAGAAGAGGGAGACGGAGACGGAGACGTTGGAGATTCACACGTTGGAGACGGAGATGAGGGAGATGAGGGAGATGGAGACGTTGGAGACGGAGACGTTGGAGATTCACACGTTGGAGACGGAGATAAGGGAGATGGAGAGGAATGGGATTCCAAACAGGATAGGGAATGTGTCCACAGGAGAGACAGACGGGGAAACAACTGAAGTCATCCTCCCACCGCCAAAAGTGTCCATACGATTTGAAGAGGTACGTCAAAAACAACATTCCCCAGTGTTTCCATTTAGAGCTACTGACGTGGATTATGCTAATCAACCAAAACAAAGAATAGAGGATACCAGTGTGATAGTAATGACGAAAGGTGCATTGTTAACTGGGGGGGACAACATTTCTCACAGATGGACCACTATGTTAGATGGATGTTAGTTCATTAGCTTAATGCTAACACATACAGGAAAATGTAATTATCTGGCTAACAGCATTAGCATTCGTACTTATAACCATATGTTTCCTAAACCCTGTGGAGACAAACTGAAAAAAACTGCTGGCTTATAAAGACTCAGTGAAGAACGAGTTGTGTAGTTGCTGGCTCTTTATAGGTCTCAGTTCATGGGATGAATCCCTCTGCGAACATATCAAACTGCACCAACATCCAAAAAGCTGAGTACTGTGTGCTGGACAAAAAACATACCCAAAGACACAGGAAGATGAATGCATGCGTGTCTGATGAAAGGCGAGGGCCAGAAACCTTACAATGTTAAATGGAGCAGCTTCTGGTGTGCAGACTTAGTCTTTCTCTGTCTCTGGTCCTCTGCTGCCAACTCCTGGGTGGTGGTGTGTGATGTGTTCAGGGTCGAATATACCCTGCTCCCCTCCAAGCTCCTATCTTATGTATTGAAGAGGTGCAAATGTGAAACTTATAAAGAGAGTCAAAGGAGGCCCGGCACCCTGGAGTCTGGTGCCCGGAACCATGTCACCAGTCAGTAACTTTATTGCAAATTTTACATTTAACTCAATAACAACATCATATTGACTTTGCCCTTTTGGTATGAGCGGTGGTGTAACTAATTCATGGTTATAAAGCACACCCTAACATGGAATGCATTTTTGCAAGAACATACATTTTCTTTTTTTCTTTTTACAAGATGAAACCTTTTCAACCTTCATATGAAGTGTCATGATGGCTTGTATGTTGGGAAAACAAAATGATTTCACATTAACAAGTGCCTCTTTAAAAGGTCACGAGCTCAGAGCATTGTAAGAAAAACCTGAACCTCAAGGGTGATTGAATTCATTTTTTGAGAGTGTCAAACTGAAGACTCTGAACGCAGAAATCTCTTTCATGAACCCTGTAAACGAGACGCTGAAGAACTGCACTTTGACCATCTCTGGAACTGGCCTCTGGAAAGGAGAGTACGAAGTCAAGTGAGTTTATCGGCATGCGCTGATGTACAACATAGCATTTGGAAACCATGAAAGCCATACAAGGTTTGAGGCTGACGACACTAAAAATGTAAATATTAACGATTGATTCATCTGTAGGCCAGTTCCTGGAGGCTTTCTAATTCAACGTATAATAAAAAATGGATATCTCGCATGGAGCAACCAAGCACACACTCTTTGGATTTTTACTTAAGCGAATTGACTGAAGAAGGAATCACTAAAATAGATTTATTTTACGCCCTTTCACCTCGATCGTTTTGGATTCAGGAAGTCAGGGAAGCTAAACGCTGCCGCTCTAGTGTTAAATTTTACATCTAGCACAGATTGTTAGCTTGATTTTTACCTGCACATGGCACCCTCAGTTAGACATCACCTGTTTTCTCTATTTTCACCCTCAGACTCGGAGACCTCAATCGTCCCTTACAAGTCCGGAGAGAGGACCCTGACTGCCGACTTTGACTGCTCCCTCTTCAGAGACATCAAAGGCCTGTGCACCGTCACCGTCAGACCCTAAATCCTCGGGTTGACTCGGAAACAAGACAACTCATTTATTCAACTCATTTTTGGGGTTCAATATATTTGGTCTAGTACATTTTTGTCTTTTGGGCACACAAATTAATGAGGTGTTCTCAGATAAGAGAGCATCACACCATATGCACGAATAAAATGTTTGTGAAAAATCCATGTTCCATTTGTGTCTTTGAGTTTTGTGTAATCACACCCAGAGAAAAACTGATTTCCAACCAAATACAAGGATACAAATGTAAAGCTGAGATGGTGCAGGAAAATACTCCTGCAACACAATATTATGTCTGACCCTGAAAAATCTGTATTTGTGATGGTTGGTCATGTGACCATATCCAGCACAACTTCACCAACTAACAAGGTGCATGAAGGGTGAAAGAAAAGGTCAAAAAGCTCCAGCAACACTTTTACTATGAAGATCCACTTTATTAACAAATTAGAGTGACGTGTTTCGGCTTGTGGCCTTCATCAGGGAAATCATGAAACACATTGCACACAACATTTAAATAGAGGAGGTAAGAAACTGAGAATCATGTAAAAATAAATCCAAAAATACCCAAATACATCCACATAGATATCAGCCAATGAGGAACCTGCAAAGGTGGGCGGGTTAGGCTTGTTGGCCAGATTTAGAAGCTCGTAGAAACGGGTGAATTTATTAATTTATTTAATTTTATTTCACCTTTATTTAAGCAGGTCAGTCCCATTGAGATTAAGAACCTCTTTCTTTAAAAGGAGATCTGGCCGAGACAGCCAGCAGCAACAACACAAAGAGACACAAAGTTCAATTTACAAAAAAGGAAACGTGCATTAAAAGAGAACTGTCTATGAGTCTGAAAAATAACTTTCTGGAAGGTCAGCTGTACAGCCAGGCAGGCTGAAATCATCAACATCCTGTAGAATCTGCTTCCAAGTCTTTCATTTTAGATTTAAAAACATGGAAAGGACACCAGCTCCTTGAGTTTCAAGTCCTTTTGCAACAGATTCCAGGCTGAGGGTGCAGAATACCAAAAAGCCCTTTTCCCAATTTCTGTCGGGAATGCCTTGGGGTCCCCCAGGAGGAGCTGGAAAACGTTGCTGGGGAGAGGGACATCTGGGGGCGACTTGCTTAGCCTGCATGAATGGATGGATGGATGGAGGGTTGGACGGATGGAGGGTTGGATGGAGGGTTGGACGGATGGAGGGTTGAATGGATGGATGGATGGAGGGTTGGACGGATGGAGGGTTGAATGGATGGAGGGTTGGATGGATGGATGGATGGAGGGTTGGACGGATGGAGGGTTGGATGGATGGATGGATGGATGGATGGATGGATGGATGGAGGGTTGGATGGATGGAGGGTTGAATGGATGGAGGGTTGGATGGATGGAGGGTTGGATGGATGGAGGGTTGGATGGCTGAATGGATAAATTGGATGGATGGATGGATTAATTGGATGGATAAATTGGATGGATAGAGGTTTGGATGGATGGATGGAGGGTTGGTTGGATGGATGGGGGTGTACCAGTGTATGAGTCTAGGGGGCGCCAGAGCCCGCCATCCTACCCAAGAGTACAACTCACAATAGTGAGTCAGAGCGTTACATTTGCAGTGAACCTCAAAGACACATGGTAGGGCTGCATTTAAAAGTAAACAGTCCATCTTAATATGAGAAACAGTCATCATCTCTCCCTCTCTTCCTCCACCACGAGCTGAAGACGAGAAGCCAGGTCGTGTTCAGCTCGCTTATCCTTTTTCAGTTGACCCGTGATGTCATGTCCGACTTGCAGGTCAGCCACAGCCGTCTGAACCAGCTGCAGACGAGACTCTCTGAGGGAACGCCTCAGCTTCGCCCGCCGGTTCTGAAACCAAATCTAAGAGAAAGAAAGACAGAGAGAGAGAGAGAGAGAGAGAGAGAGGAGAAATCGTCAGACAAAATGGCAGAAGAGCTAAAATCAGAGAACAACACCGCCTTTTATCTAACTCAAGGACAGGTTTTTTCTGAGAGTGCTTTCTGTTGTCTGAACCTGTATTCTGTCCTCGTCCAGGTCCAGCCTCTCAGCCAGCTGCTCCCTCAGCTGAATCCCTGGATAACAGTTCATCTGAAACACCGACTCCAGTACTTTCACCTACAGGACAAACACGGACAAATATAGATTAAAGGGACCAATCAGTGAGATGTGTAGTGAGTGAAATGATAAAGTGACCTTACTATATGATCAGACATTAAGGAAACATGTTGAAGTGCTGGTTTCTCTGACAACAATGCAGCAGCCAGTATGTCCTCCTTCTAACTTTAGATTCTGGTCCTGAATGCTCTGGATTTGTTTGGACCAAAGAAGGTAGGCGGTTTTAAGGCGACCCCCACACGGCCGTTTTGGACGCCCCTCGGTTTGCCAGATATGAGAGCAGTTATCAGGTCAAACCAACAGGTGTTGCAGCGATGGAAGCGGGCAAGAGAACTGGTTCAGATAGAAGTGATTGTACCCGACCTAAAAAGCCTCTGCATGTTTCTAATAAGCTCCATGAGCAGAAACGTGCTCAAAGTAGGATCAATATTGGAGATGCTTTTGAAAAATGGAGAGAGGTTAGAACGCAGAAAGGTTTACAGACCGATGCAGAGCTGGCTAAACACTGAAGCTTCAGAGTCCACCACATGGCAACCTGTGTGAGCATGGACTATAGAGAGGAGGGGGCGGGGGGAGACAGCTCTCTACAATGTTTAGAATTTTGACTGCAGTACCCATTTTAAACACTAGAGGTCAGAGTTACATATTGCTCCTTTAAAAGACCAACGTCACAGTATTATTTTTACTCTCGGCTATCTTACTGACTAAAGATCACTTGTTTTATTACCTGGCTGTTGGTGAAGGCCGTGCGTGGCCTGCGTCCTGCGTACCAGTTTGACGTCGGTCTGGTGGAGCTCGTCTGCTGAGGAGGATGTTGTTGTTGTTGTTGTTGTTGTTGTTGTTGTTGTTGTTGTTGTTGTTTCAAACTCAAACTGTTTCCTCTGTTTTCCTTCTCTGCCGTGATCTCTGGAGTCATGAGGACAAAATAAGATCAAACATTAAAACATCTTTAAAATATCAGAAACACTGGACAGAATCACAATGAAATGGTTAAATATAAATAATCCATTTAAGGAAGAGTTGGGTAAATATTTCAAAATACAAACAAATTAAAATGATTACACAAAACAGACAAACAGGCCTGATAACTGAAGGCTCTACCTCCCATAGTACATTTAGAGACTGTATTTACTCTTTTCTGGGAGCATCATGGTCTAGAGGGGTAATATGACACTATTAGCTCTTTAACATACGATGGTGCCTGCCCATTCAGAGCTTTGTATGTTTGAAAAAGGACTCAGTTCCAGATTTTCTGCAGTCTTACTAGAGCAGCCTGATAAAAGAGAAATACAATAATCCAACCTGGTGGTAAAAAAAAGCGATGGACTAGTTATAATTAAACAAAGATGACTAATTACCAACAGAAGCGTTCCATAAAAATTCCTGATCAGATTTTGGGATTGATGTTTTGATAACAATGTCAGTTTTGCCTGCAAGCTGCAAGCTGTCATCATTGGTGATTTTTTGAGTCTACTGTGGGATGTTGTGCAAGGAAAATGTGCTCATTCTTGTTAGAGCTGCTGCAGGCTTTTCTCACACAAACAAGAATTAAAGAAGCATTTAACCTGCCAGAAAAGTCATGCCCTTTAGCTGAAAGTCAAAAAACACAAATGCAGCGAATTGACTGAAGAAGGAATCACTAAAATAGATTTTTTTAGCGCCCTTTCACCTCGATCGTTTCGGATTCAGGAAGTCAGGGAAGCTAAACGCTGATTGTCTTTGTGACTCTGATTTGTCGCTATAGTGTAAAATTTTACATCTAGCACAGATTGTTAGCTTGACTTTTACCTGCACATGGCACCCTCAGTATTAAATCGCACTCCCTCTCCATGAGCTAATTAATCCTCTTATTTTTACACAGATATGCAAAACCTTCACATTACTCCTCTGAATGTGGAGAGTATAACTCAGCTGTCTCTCTTATTTTCCATGACGCCGCTTTTATTCTGAAGGGACACTAAACATTAAAGTGAATTGCTGTTTAAATTATTGTAAAAACATGATCACAAAGAAGTGATTGTTGTTGTGTATTTTTAATTTCCACAGCAGACCGTCCCTCTTTTAGCTCTCACAGAAGTTTGAAAAGCTGTTGCTCCTCACCTGTCCAGGGCCGATGGAGTTTCAGGCAGTTTTCCGGTCTCTCCAGCTCCAGTCCAAGAATCCTGTCGATGGAAAACGCCAGCCTGTTTTCTGCTTTAACAGGAGCCTGCAAGGCCGCCATCATGTGACTGATAAACTACTCCGGTGATGTAGAAAGCTCCAAGTGTGCTGACAAAACACCTGCAAACAACTCAAAGATACTCAGGCTTCAAAATAAAATAAAAAGGTACCACATATTAATTTTTCCTCTGATTAAAACCTGGTCTTAGAGTTCTGGTGTGGACCTGAGAAGGTAAGCGGATGTTGAAGTGTGAGGAACATGTGAAGCAGCAGGAAGACAAACCGCTGCCTGCTGGTTTTAAATGAGAGAGGAGGATTTACACCGGCCACCAATTAGAAGAAGAATTAGAAGAAGTGGTTTTTCCATGAGAAAGAGACTCCCTGAGGTTCCATACAACGGATAATCTCCGCTCTGTGAGTGTCGGTGTGTAGACTTTATTTATTTTTGCATCAACTCTGCAAAACAGAAGTGTTTGCAAACTTTGCAGGAGACACAAACATCTCGTGTGTGTGAGGACGCGTGTGTCTGAAGGGTTTTAGCGTGCACATCTGAGATTAGCACGAGGAGCGTTTTGAAAAAGGAGGGGTCACCAGAGTGACTCAAAAACAAAGACTGACTGAGCCCCCTTTCTTCTGAGTTACCAAAGGAGAAAATCAGCTGAGTTTTTTCCCGCTCAAAATGCGTCCTCTAGCTGCAGGTCTGTGACCGACTTTAATCTAATAATAACACTCATAATAATAACAATAATAGAAATAATTGCAATCGTAATGATCCGGGGAGATCCCACTAATGCTATTAGGCTAATCTGTGTGTGTTGTGATGCAGATGAAGCTGGTGGCGTGTGAATGCATGGGGAAGCAGCGGGGAGGAAAAAGCTTTTCACAATAAGATGATCTGCTAATGAAGGCCTGAAGCCGCTCTAAACCAACAGCACACTTGTTTATTTAACTCTGAATGAAAGGGAGGATGTGTGTAACGATGTGATGCTACAGGCACAAGGGAAGTCAATTTAAAGTCAACCTAAAGAGCGACTCGGGGAAGCAGACTGCTTCACTTTCTGTGACTAACATCAGATCGTTATCTGACTTTTTCTCTGGGTGTTCAGGCTGCAGCGAGGACGGGATTTGTTTTGCAGATGTTAAAATACATCTTTCATACTCATCTTTTATGTAATCAAGGACTACTGACTGGAAGAAACAGCTTCCTCCATCAGGGCCCTGAGAAGAAGAATCTGGTAGAATCAAGTCTCTTCTTCTAAATCACTCCTTCAAACTCACTTTTATAAACTTGTTTTTACGTTATTTCTTTAAAATGTTATCTTCTTCTTACATGTTAACTCATTTCCTATTATTCTTTTTATAATTTTATCCTCAGTGTCCTTTTGTTGCCTTCACCGCTCTGTTATGGGGCTAACAACAGCCCACAAACTGACCCAATGAGGGGAAATAAAACACCTTAACACAGTCAAAATGAAGTGATTTTAATAAGACGCAAAATAACTAAAATGTTAACAAAAGTCAACAAAGGACTGAATCATCAACACTACATACAAACCCTGAGTGAGATGAAGAAGTCGAGATCTCGAGAAAAACAACTGACATGTACTCGTTATGGCGGTAAAGCCGAGTTAAATTAAGTGTATACTAAGCATGCATGAACACTTAGGGCTTCACTATTCTGGAGAACATGATTTTTTATTCAGTGAGTAGATTTGCATGTTTTTGAATAAAGCATTTCCTTCCTCTTTAAATGAACTATGAACCATTTAGGACACGGAGACAACAAATTGGAACCTAATAAAAACTAAAGTAACAAACCAGCTTTAAAAATGAATTAAAACTAAACTGAAATTTAAAACAAACCAACCAGCATCCATCACCCTTATGTCTACCAAGGCAGTTTTTCCCCTATGTGCACCTAGCAGCTGTGGTGCACCGAAAGATGACCACTGCTGCAGATTTTTTAAATTTTCTTTAGGTGCTTCCAAATAAATTATTCATTTTCTTTGGTAAAATTCTGACTCCTCTCGTCTTTTGCCATTACCCACGTGCCGGTTTATGACAATAGGGTGGTTTTTGGTTGATTTCTTTTGTCCAATAAATGCTAGTAATTATTTTAATGACCAGAATTTTATAAAATTGCACACAACTAAAGCATTGTTCCACATCACCACCGCTGCTGCACCTCAAACTTGAAACACTGCAGTGTCCCGACGCTTCCTCTTCTTTTTGCTTTGCTGACTTTCATTGACGAGCCGTCATGCATGCGACGCTTAGCAGGGCCACAAGAGTGAGCGCTGTCAGATGGGGCCCACTGAAGGAGGTTTCCTACTGTCTATGAAAAAGTTTGCATATTGCTTTGGTTTAAGTTTGTAAGCCCTCAGGGGGGCCCCCTACTCGATCATCATCGACTGAATGAACATCATGCTGTATTGAAGAGGATTTGAACCTTCAGATTAATGGACCATAAATTAGGTGAGGAGTAGGCTCATTTTCTGGCAGGCTTTTGCACAATCGCCCTCTGCTGGCCATTAGAAGTAATACATGTTTTAGTCAGCTGGCTTCACTTTAAAAACTAATATGCAACATCAAATCAAATCTAATTAAAGCAGTACTTAAAATGAATCCATTTCCAGACAGCAGACAAACTACGAGCTTCAGCAGCATCATGGAAAGTATTTAAACTCACTCGGCTGAATTGACTGTAGATGTCCCGTCCAGAGGATGAAGGCTGAACGTATCAAGGTCTGTTAAAACTTCATGAAACACAAAGAATCAAAACTGGCTTTCTTTACACATCTTGTAAGAAAAATGAGTGCCCTCATATTCAACGGATTCTTAAAGTCCTAGTCTGCTGCTGAATGAATTATAACTTCAAAAAAAGAGTCGACCATAAACAGGTTTATTTAATACTTACATGACAGGATGAGATGGTCAGACCACTTTTTGAATGTGTCTCGTCTCCAGAATCGACTCCTACCCCTTATTTGACTAATACCCTCTTTCTTTTTTTTCTTGTTTTAATCTGAAGAAAATCAATAAAAAGAAAGTACCCCCCTCCCCGCACCCCCAAAAGAAGAGTCAATCATTCACAGGTTTATTGAATATTTACAGGACAGCTTTAGAGGGTCAGACAGAAACAGGTGAAATGTGTGTATGAGTGAGAACAAAACAAACCCCCACACAGGACAGTTTCCTTTAAGATAATTTATTTTGTACAGTAAAACAGACGTTCAGAGGCTGCGTTCCATCCACCGAGTGACTCCGTGGAAAAGACAAAAGAGGATTTACATAAACTTTAGAGGGCAACCTTTCCCCAACGCTCCCGTGGTTATCGAGTATTTTACAAAGATGGGTAACCAATCAATCATTGAGACAAAGTTTCTGATAGCAGATGTCAGGACGTGGAACTGCTAACGGCGATGACTCAAAGCAGATAAAACAAACTTTTGGGAAGGGTGCGTTCAAGGATGCCACAACTCTCTGACTGACGCGACCTTGTCACAGGATTCGCTCCACCACGCCAACGACTAAAATAAAGGCATTTCTCTGTAGCAATAAACATCATACTCTTATTACTCTACCCGCTCTTAGAAAGGCATGTGTGAGTGTGTGTGTGTGTGTGTCGGTTGTTCTGTCTGCTTGTTCTCTGTGTGAGGTGAGCGTTGTGGCGTCGTTGAACGCAGCCCTCTCCGGTGGTATTTAGGCCCAGGTAGGGGTGCGTTTGTGTCCGTTTACTTGGGAGGCTTGTAGGCGATCTTCCTGCTCTTCAGCACGGACCATCGGTGTCTCTTCATGTAGTAGATCAGAGGGACGAGGATGGCCGAGCCCATCAGCAGCTGCAGAGGAAACCACAACCGAAAGATTAACTCCAAAGCAACTTTCATGTTTACAGCCTGTTTTTTTGACCATCTCTGTGTGCTCAGACTGCCTTTTATTCATCATGAAGGGGGTCATGTGAAGACCAGAGACCCTTCCTTTGGGGGTGGGACATGTTTCTTTGTTTAAGTGGAAGGACCTGAAGGTTTCATCAACATTAAAGGAGATCTATTATCCTCACTCTCACCATTAATGATGTCAGTCTGGGACACCGACTGAGAAGCGCTGTGAGATGTGCAGCTCAAAAACATCTTTATTTATCTGATACTGGCGTCAGTAAAATCTCTCATTTCAGCCTCTGCCTGAAACGCTTCATTTCAGCTACTGTCTCTTTAAGACCCCCTCACCACATGCCTACTCCAACAACATGTGTAACTTGTGTTTAAAACTTAACCGAGGTTTAGTATAGCCATCCAACACCGTAAAGTTATATTTATGGATTTAAATATTGATCAGCAGAATACATCTCCTTCAAACATCTGGAAACTTAATTTTCTTAAAATAAGAATGAGAAAATGTTTTAATTCCCCAAAGTAATGTGTTGTAAATAAAGAATATTGTACCTAACCTCAGGTGTAGTAATAAAGTGTGTTTGTGTCGTACCTTCAGTCCCATGCGTTTGCGCTGGTCGTGCTCTGGCTCTGCGGCCCACCTCAAGAAAGTACAAACGTCTTTAGCAACCTGACTCATGGTGGCTGGAGTTCCTATGAAAAAAAAACAACAACAACAATCAGCACAATGTTTTATTTTTACTGCAGCATTTAGCATTCATAGGAACCCTGGAGTGATAAGTCTTTATTCTTCTCTTATCTAGAAGATGAAATAACAGGAAACTTCAGAGAACTTTAAGACACACTAATCAACACATTTCACACTGACATCCAGAAGTTAAATACATTACAGGGTCACCCCAACACCTGAGATGTCATGAAGATATTAGAAAGAAGATGTTGATGTGACACACTGCTGTAATAGAGGAAATGATTGACTGTTTGGGAAAGAAGCTTTGGACCAGTGGTTCTCAACTGGTGGGCAAAACGGGGGGCAAAAGTGGGTCACTGAGCTGTTTTCAGTTGGTCACAAAGGTGTTCCTGGAGAATAAAGTTGTCTAACAAATATATGAAACTTTGTTTGTTCTGTCGCATGTTTTCTACAGTCTGAGGTCCAAACTGCACGGGGGCGGCTGTGGATCAGTGGTAGAGTCAGTCCTCTCTGTAGTAAAAGGTCAGGGGTTTGATCCCAAGCTCCTGCAGTTACATGTCTGTTTCCTTGAACAAACACTTAACCTTCATGCATCACTATGGACATTTTTGTCCTACTTACTTAAGAGGGTAGTAAATTAAACTGATGCCTGAGGGTTAACCCCAAGTTGCTCCCGCTTGCGTCAGCAGCGTATAAACGTGTCCGAATGGATTAGTTACATCTGATGGTCACTTAACACGTCGTTCAGATTGAAGGTGAAAGCCGCGTCTGCACAGCTCAGTGTGTTTTTACTGCACCAGACGCAGATTTGGTACATATCATACACAGTGCACAGTCACTCACCATCATCATACTCCAGCACCTCGTTGTAGATGGGTGGAGCCATGCCGATGGCCTGTCCTACAAAGTATGGGTTGTAGTACAGTCCCTCTCTCACCGCCACTCCTGCTGGAGGTTCGCAGTAACCTGTCAGCAGGCTGAACACGTAGTCTTCTCCTCCGTGTCTGAGTGAGTGAGACACAACAAGTCAACACCAAAGATTTAAGAAGAACTGTTGTCACACTTTTACTGTGTAGGTTTACTGTTCGTTTTGTTACCTTGCATTGACGATGTAGCTGAGGTCAGGAGGCAGGGCTCCGTTGTTGGCGGCCCTGGCGGCCTCAGGGTTCGGGTAGGGCTTAGGGAAGTAATCCGAGAGCTTCCCTGTCCTGGTGAACATCTCTCCGCTCTCATCAGGACCATCCACCACCTCAACCTGTACACAACATCATCTCTTTAGAGGAACGCCTGACAATAACAGAGGACACAGCTGGGTGGCACCATCTACTGGCAGGACTCAGTAATGCCTGCTAGACCCACACACAAAGACCCACCTCCTCAGCGATGGTCTTGACCTCCGCCTCTGTGTGCGACACTCCCACCAAGTTCCTGAAGGCCAGGTACTCCATACTGTGGCAGGCTGAACACACTTGCTTATACACCTGGTACCCACGGCGAATACTGCAGGGACAGGCGGGGGGAAACAAAGCGTTAGGGGTTTTCATTTAGGGGGGGATTATATGTTTAAGCTCTACAAACTGTAAAATGAAAGGTGTGTCAGAAGCTTTGAGATTCACAAAAAAAGTCCTCTGAGGCTGCAAAACTTTTAGTGTATTTGGATAATGCGCGTCTGTCCATCGCACCTGGCGTGATCCAGCGACGACAGAGGTCCCGCGTGGCTCCATGGGTAGTTAGGGGGGTGGAGCTCCAGGTCCGAGGCTTTGACAGACTGGTGCAGCATCAGAGCGAGACCCGCCCCGCCGGCTGTGACCACGCCCAGAGTCGACAGGGCAACTTTCTTACTCCTCGACAGGCTGGCAATCGACATGTTGGCCTAAAGGGGAGGAAGACCACGAGGTTCCAGTGAGTTACTGGACATCAATGTGAAGGTGACCATTAGAGACCCCCGATCACTCAACAATCATGAGTAATGAGACGCTGACGCTTAACAAAAAACTCCCAAGAAAAACAAAACAAAGTAATTTCTTAAGAGAAGGAGGAACAGAGTGTGGTAGTGGTAGTAGGCGATGAAGATAAAAAGTCTGAAAAGGTTTGAAAATGGAATTTTAAAACATTTTGACTTGAAGATACAAAAGAATCAAATATTTTGAAAATGACAAAGTGAAGACCTGATGAACATAAAAACAGAAAGCATGATTTTTTTTTTGTGCTTTAGTGACTATAAACCCAAACCTACTGGATTAGATTTTTATCACAATGTCCTTTCTTTACTGTGGTTTTATCTTATGAAACTGTCCATCACTGTTCTGTAACCAGGCGTTGGGTGTCACATGACGGCATCCCTGCTTCAGTGTACACACACACACACACACACACACACACACACACACACACACACACACACACACACACACACACACACACACACACACACACACACACACACACACACACACACCTGAGTGTTGAAGATAAGTTGAGGAAGGGTGCCCAATGCTCACCGGCATTAATAAATGTTAGGCTTGTTTGTAGGAAGTGTAATCCTCAAGGTAATTATCATTATTGAAAACTACAAAACAACGCAGACTAAAATAAAAACGAGGTCTTTACAAAAAAAGACGTAACAAGCTAGAACTGTACTGTGTGTTTACAAAACTTACTGAAATAAAATAAGTTGTCTTTGACAAGCACACCAAGTGATACTTAACCTCTCCTTATGATCCGTCTCACACGTCGGTTTTAGCTTTAATTTGAGCTTGCTGCTTTCCCTTTCTATCTGATACTTTTCAAGAACTCCCTTGGATTATGATCTTAATATGCATTGCTTAGTTTGTCCCTTACAAAAGGTAGAAGTAAGCAAAGCATATTAATATAATAATTCATATTCAACAACTTCTTAACGTCCTGTCAATAAGCAGTATTAAAGAGGGACATCTCTTAGTGTATGGCCTATTCGCTACATACTGTAGTTATGTAGAATAAGGTTCTAATAAGAGCTTAATAATGACTATTATCTTGTTAATAAGTAACTAGTTAATTAATATTGTGACCTTAATTGACCGAATTCGTTCATCATCCAGATAACAGCACATGTACAGTTTCCATAATGTCGCAGAGCGTTATAACAAAGGTCATGACCTCAGCTGGAGGTAACATTTATCAAACAGAATAAGAGCAAAGCAATATAAAAAAACCTGATGACGTCTGACGTCAACGGAAGTCCTCACAGTCCTTGAAATGCTAACCCGTTAGCCGTCTGTTCATCTTTAGCCGGTGTTGTTCTCCACAGAGTGACTCTTAAAATTACGGTTTAGGATCAGGACTGAAACATTCACCATCACTACCATGACACACACACATTGTCGTATGTCCACACGGGCAGTAAAGATGTTAAATATTGTTGACCTGGTCAGTCGCCGGCTGGTTGAGACGGCATCATAAGTTAGCTTAGCAGCTAGCTTCCTTTGCAGAGCTTCAGCACTCAAGTTGTAGATATCTCAAGGTGTTTGTTTATGAGGCAGTAAATTCAGCTGAGTCGTTTTCTTCATCAAGAGGAGGACGAGTTAGCAGAAGAGGTAACGCCACAGCAGTTGTAGACATTTTAAAAACGTGTGGGAACACGAGTGACCTTGCTTCCCCCCTCATTGACTGACACCGGGCTAACGTTAGCTTGGTGCTAGGACGCCCCGCAGTGCCGCTTCGTTGTGGCCACGAAGGAGAAAACATCAGCGGGGGTGAATAAAACACTCATCCACGTACTCACCGTCTGGGTCTTGATAGTTTTCGATGTGCCGAGGAGAGCCCTGCAGCTCCCCGATAGCACCACGACTCGTAACGCCGCCATCTTCTCTGCAGTTCTCTGAGCTGAAAGGTGTTCCTGATTGAACCGGCGTAAAGACTGACACAGAACACTTCCGGTCGGAGCCTTCAAAATAAAAACAGACAGCGTGACGTGTCCTGCATACCTGTCTGAAGAATAACACAAGGACACCTTCCCATCACGTAATGCACATATTACGTGATGGGAAGGTGTCCTTGTGTTATTACACACAATAATAAATAATAAATAAATAAATAATAATAAACTGTTCGACCCCAACTGCTTCTAATAATTTAGATCATCAGTACTCCCCTTTAATCAATCAATCAATCAATTTTTATTTGTATAGCGTCAACTCATAACAAGTGTTATCTCGAGACACTTTACAAAAAGCAGGTAAAAGACCTTACTTATTGCTATGTTACAAAAAGCAGGTAAAAGACCTTACTTATTGTTATGTTACAAAAAGCAGGTAAAAGACCTTACTTATTGTTATGTTACAAAAAGCAGGTAAAAGACCTTACTTATTGCTATATTACAAAGACCCGGCATATCCATCATGAGCACTTTAGCAAAGCAACAAAAGATATAGTGGTAGGAAAAAATTCTTTAATCATCATTGTGTATTCTAAGTCCTGTGATTTCTAAGGGTTTGCATTATGACGGTCATTCTATTATCATTACAGTGCTGTCCCTGCTAATTGTACTCCTACTTTAACCATTATTATCAGCCATATATCTGTATGAACTGTTATTGTTATTGTTGTCTGTTTGTCTCCATCTCTCTCTTTCTTTCTTTCTTTCTTTCTGCCTCTCCCTCTACCCCCCTTGCTTTTAAAAAGGGTTGATAGTTCGATTCCATAGGATCCTGTTTGTGCATGTGTGTGTATTTCAGCCTATGTCTGTGTAGCATGTTTAGTAGACAGAGTGTAAAAAAACGAATTTCCCCTCGCGGGATCAATAAAGTATAAATTATTATTATTAGCTGTCAATTCTGACACCTAAAATATCTGTCAGGATGTGACCTCTGAACTCTTAAATATTCAGCATTAATCTCTTGATTTCTAAAAAGTAGTCTAATTTTAATACCATAATAAAACAGAGTGGATGTAAATCACATTCCATAAATGAATCCTCTCTTAAGACAAAAAAAAGGCAAAAGGAATGTGTGTTGAATGTCACAGTTATATCATCCTGAACTCTTGTTTTGAAAGTTGCACTCACACCAACCGGAAACCCAAAGTCAAGCTTATTCCGGCTAACTGTACGAGAACTTACACAACCTGAATTTACACAACCGTTTTTTCCGCATTGTTTTGTAACATTTTACTAAACAAAGTCAAAACACCAGAGGACGAACCGCTGTTTCGTCGATTCTCTGTGTTTTAAGATAAATTCACTCCTGATTATTTACAATAAAGGGGATTTAGTCGGACTGTGACGTTAAGTCTCCATCTAGCGGCAGTATTTTCTTACGCCGTGTTTCGAGGGGAAACAAGGACAGGAGCAGTAATTCAAACAGATCTCCAATAGCTTTTTGAATGAGAAAACTTTATTGAAACCACCGAACAATTGACAACATTTAATTATAGCATAACCACATTTTAACATTTATTTTCACTTAAACATGTTATAGGCTAGTCTTACACTTGATTTATTCTGTATGTATGTGTGTGTGTGTGTGTGTGACTCTTTTAATTTGAAAAAAAAAAAAGACAACATAAAACAACTGTTTTTGTTATTCCTTGAGTAGGCTAGGACCTATTAAATAAACCTTACTTTTCATGACTGAATTGATAGAAAATTGTGAAACAAATCACACTAGAAAGTTCCCTTTGATTTCTATTCTTGAAGTAACAGTCTCAAATATGAAAAAAAAAAAATAACATTGCTGTCTATCTGCAGCTTTTGGGCCGTTTTATTTCAAATGGGGAAATCTAGGAATCAATCAGTCATGTTCTTTAGGTCAGTACATTTCGGACCAAAGTAGACTAGGCCCATATTTGTTTTTCAATGCTAAAACATTACGATCAGGCTTGTAGCCAACAAATACAGAATTTAAAGTATAAACCAAATGTAAGTTTGGACAGTAGGCTCATTAACTCTCCCATACAAACTTGTTAAAATGAAAGATTGCTTCATATAGCCTACGATTTAGTAGAGCCTGTAGGTCTACTGATCATGTACATACAGTATACGTACTGTGATTAAAAAACAATAATTCAGGAAATAGATTAACCTTTGCTTCCTTTATTGATATTCAAAAAGCTTTTGATTCTGAGACCTTCTTACAGTCAGGCTTCTTCAAACAGGAATTCACAGAGCCATACAATCAATCTAAAAAGCTGCTGTTGCCATGTGTCAAGCCAAACGAACATACACTGAGTGATTCCCCCACACCCTCAGGGGTGAGGCAGGGTGACGCTTTATCCCCAACCCTGTTTGCTATTTTTATCAATGACCTAGCCAGGCAGGGAGAAAACACAGCTGGGGGTGGGGGTGACATGGGGAGAAGTCAAACTAAGCGCCTCGCTTTATGTGGCACCTCCACTTACATATGAACAATTTACTTGTGTTCAACATTTGAACAGCTTTGTTCCTGCAACACAAACTCATAAAGGATCAAATAAAATACTGACACAAAGTCGAAGCTGTAATACCCGAGTCATCCAGCAGATGGAGGCACTGCATCAAAAAACACACAAACCAGCAGCACAAACATGAGGGTTACACTTAAGTCATTTCAATTCAAATCTATGAAAAGCTTACAAATAGAAACATGCTGTTTAGTTTCTGGATCATTTTATTCATGTTTTCTTTAGAGCCAGGACAGTGAATATATTCAGAAATCAGAGAGAGAGAAAGAGAGAAAGAGAGAGAGAGCGTGTAGACTGACAGGAGCCACAGGTCGGATTCAAACCCGGGCTGTTTTCAGTCTCCATGTGGCTGCTTCGAAGACTGTGGCCTCCGTACATGGGACAGCGGTGCGCACACTACCCACTACCGGTCCCCCTTTGTTTGATTCATGTTTGTGTATTTTAATCCTTTTTTATTACATGTTTTGTGAATAAATGTCTTGTGAAAGACGAGCAGATTATTTTAGAATATTCTTCTTTCTGCTCCTTTTCATTCAAGATTTGAGAATTTATGTTCGTAATTAATTGTTTAATTTGGTCGATGAATGAAATACACATGTAAATAAACACAGAAATGTTTGCCAGATTCTACAACAGACTCTCAAACATGGAGTCTGCTGTAAATTCTTTAAGGGATGTTTAGAAGCCGTCAACACGCTGTCATTATTATTTTTATTATTTTGGGTGCTAATTTGACGATAATCCAAATTTTAAAAAAAGGAACAGCAAAAAAACAAAAGTTTGACTCTGCTTTCCTTCTCTAATTATCGACAGGCCTTCTCTTAGCATGACAAACATGATAAAACAATCGAAGAGGAACTCATCTTTAATCTTCAAAAAAACAAAATAAACTTCATGTGGATTTTTTTAAATGCTAAGCTGCATGTCCACCTTGCATTTTTTCTTTTCTTTTTTCAGTTGTTTTCAATGAGTAGAGAGCATTCGCAGAAGAAACCGGGCGCCTGGAGAAAAAGCGCAGCGCCTAGTGTCTATTTTCCGAACGTTCCACCTTTTTTTGTGGGGGCTGCTCCGAGCACTCAAATTCAAAATGTTTCATTTTCCAGAAAGGCGTTGTTGTCTTGTCCCCTCATCCTCCTCGCTCTGTGTCTGATCGGGAAATAAACGATTTCAAATATAAAACACGCAGTAAAAAGTAACAGCGATGTCAACAGACTGTTGTCATGGAGACCGGACGGACGTGCAGCGCTTTTCTTCTCAGCGCACAGTCAGCGCTTTCTGCTCTGAAAAACACACCAGGTGGACACGGGGCGTTAAAAACTAAACTTCTGTCAGACCAGCGGTGTGCCATCCTTCTGAAGACACGAGGAGGAGAACAAAAAACAGAAGATGAATAATGAAAGAGGAAACATCCACAGCCTGAAATATTCAGAGTCATGAAAACACAGAGCTTGTTTGAATGAAGTGAAGTCGGTTGCGAGTGTAACCGCAGATGGATGTTTGCTGTCTGACAGCAGGTAGGTAATAAACTATTCATCAGCTCCAGCAGAGACTGTCATCGCCTGTCATGTTTGCTTGACGGGGAGGACGTTTCTGTCGTGATGTCTGCGGGTACGTGCTGTGCATTCGAGCGCTCTGAACGTGCAGCCACATGGAGACTGAAAACAGAAATCGTAAAGGCTTATTATTACAAAGGAACAGAGTCAGGGGTCGAGATGATAAAGGTACCTTACTATATGATCAGACATTAAGGAAACATGTTGAAGTGCTGGCTTCTCTGACAACAATGCAGCAGCCAGTATGTCCTCCTTCTAACTTTAGATTTTGGTCCTGAATGATCTGGATTTGTTTGGATCAGAGAAGGTAGGCGGTTTTAAGACACCCCCATACGGCCCGTTTTGGACGCCCCTCGGTTTGCCAGATATGAGAGCAGTTATCAGGTCAACAGGTGTTGCAGCGATGGAAGTGGGCAAGAGAACTGGTTCAGATAGAAGTGATTGTAGCCGACCTAAAAAACCTCTGCATGTTTCTAATAAGCTCCACGAGCAGAAACGTGCTCAAACTAGGATCAATATTGGAGAAGCTTTTTGAAAAATGGAGAGATGCAGGGATGTAACTTAACACATTATTATCAACGAGTCACAAAGAAAGTTTTTTTTTTTTTTTTTTTTAAGATCGAAGATCACATTTCACACACAGATGAGCAGAGCTGACAGCTGAAGGAATCGTCTCAGGATCTTTTTTAACGACTGTAGAGAACACATGCTCTGTAATTATAGACATGTTATCTGTCATGAAGATTACAGGCTGCACATCAGTCTCTGTGTGAGTGTGTGTTCTCGATCAGTGTGTATTCTGTAGCTGTGACAGTGTGGATGAAGACATGATGGTTCACTTTGGTTATGCAGATTTCTGTGTGTGTGTGTGTGTGTGTGTATGTGTGTGTGTGTGTGTGTGTGTGTGTGTGTGTGTGTGTGTGTGTGTGTGTGTGTGTGTGTGTGTCTCACTCGTGTCCTGTCAGTTGTTTAAATCACGGTAAGCAGCTCTTTGACAGCCAAATATCTGTGCTCCAAGTCCATGACATCTGATGCATTAATTACACCGATGTGTGCACATCAACAGGATGAAGAACTTACTGCACATGAAAAGAGCTGGTGTATGATCTATCTGCTCCGTCTCCTTTCACAAGCAGCAGTAGTTGCTTTCCTTTACCTCTATTCAGATTCAGATTCAGATTCTTTATGCAACAGGAGCACAAGAAACACAAGGACAACATCACCATAGAACATAAACCAAAATGAATTTAAAAAATCAGACAAGAGCCCATACCAGAATGGAAATTCAAGTTATTAAAGTGCAAAGTGGAGGTGTGCAAATGTGAAATTCAAGTGCAAAAAGAGCAACAAATGGCTAATTGTTGTTTAACATATTAATTGCACTTGGTACAAACGAGACCTGGAGTCTTTTAGTCTTCCTCACAGGAGCTCTAAAACGACGACCTGAGGGTCAAAGGTCAAACTAACTGTGAAGTGGGTGATCTGAGATCACAAGTGTGGCCCAAGCTTGCTGATTATAGAAGGTCAAAAGCCCAACCTGACACCTCCCTGAAATTCTGCTGCTTGTTTTTACAAGTCTCCCAAGTCTATTCTTTGTTTGACAAGTTCAGGCTTCCACACCATGCAGCGATGCAATTTTTTTTTTATTATCTATGGTACTAACTTTAAAACTAGCCAGTCATTCAGGGGTGTGTCTAGACTTTTTTTTTTTTTAACTAGGGTGGCCCACCTGGGGCACTGACTTTTGCAGGAGTGGCATGACGTTGGCACATGCCACCCTTGGCCACCAATTTGGGTGCACCCCTGCAGCCTTTCTCGAAAAAAGCAACCTGAAACCAACTTGCCAATTCAGTTCCCCTGTTGGCCACTTGAGGCTGGCTCTATAAACGAGTCATTCCTCATATATACCCTCAGTTTAAGGTTCAAAAAGGTTTGGACCATCTGCTCAGTGTCACTACCGCTCTTCATGGTAATATCTCAACTTCAAGAAAAATCTAAATTTTGTTTGATGACACAATAATAACTTTTATATCTGTAAATCTTTGTTTCCCCCAAAGCCATGTCATATAGATGGTTGCGTTTGTTACCATGGAGATTGATAAATGTTTTACATGTCAGCGTGATTCTTCATCTGGACTGTGAAGTGTCTCCTTCAGGCTCCTGTTATACGAGCATAAAGGGAATGATGCAAATGATAGGATAAGAGCGCCTAATGTACCGTTTTCCTCACTGCTGCTCAACCCTCAATGGCGTCCTTTGTCAGAAGTTGCATTGTGTTGTTTTTCGTTTCCTGCTCAGTCCTTTCATCATCTCACTGATGCATTATTATTTTTTTGCCCATCTCTGTGTAAATTCTCTCAGAGGCTCTCCTCCTCCCTGAATCAGCTCTGCTCACTCAAACTGCTCTTCAAGTCTTTTTTTTTTCTTAGCTCAATTTTCTCTCCCACAGATCTTCCACGACTGAAACTTTGACACGCTAAAGGCTGCTTCATAAAATAAAGCTCTTGTTCTAATATAACTTCTGAAAACAAGAGTTCATTTATCAAATATGTGCAGAAGCATAAAAAGGCTGCTAGCTTGGATTTTATGTGTATTTGAAGCTGTAAGTTTGCCTGAATGCTCATTCTCATGACACACAGTAACTTTTACAACAGTGGCCTCAGGACCCACCAACTACTGCTTCATGAAAAATCTCAAAACAGTTTCAATCAATTTGTTTTATTAAAAGAAAAAGTGTGCCGTTTGGTCCTCAACCGTATATGTAACCACACATCGCTCCGGTCGATTTGCCAGTTTAACCAGCACAGGCATCAGCACGTTAACCTGTAAGGAGAACTGAAGGCTGGTGTTGTTAGCAATGCTAATGTTAGCCACACTCAGAAAAACCTATTTTACATCATTTACAGATGGACAAATTCAACCCACAATGCATTGCATTTCGGTTCACTTCCCTCGTTTGGTCCAGAATGCGTTCTCACCTATACAGCGAACTGAACTCTGGTTTTTAACAAAAAAGGAGTTTGGTTCTTTTGTAAGCATCAGAGTTCGTTTGAGCGTTCACATTACCCCAAACCAAATGCACTATCCGACAAAGCGCACCAGAGATTTCAAACGGACCAAACGGCTCAGGTGTGAATGCACCCTAACTATAAGAAGCGATGATTCTAGTCTAGTGCCGACCTGGGCAAAAATTCACAGGACACCCCTCCAACCTTCGTTCATCACCATGATGTTATAAATAATAAAGATAAAAATAAACTTTATTGATCCCCCATTGGGAGAAATTTCAAAAACAGTAGTATAATTAGTAAAAATAGCAAAAAGTTAAAAAAACAAACATATTTACATTAATTAAATAAAGCAAGGAATCACAATAGAGATAAAATAATACTAGACATATACTACAAACACTTTCACTTGTGGAAAAACAGAGGACAGTTTTTATTTAAAAAACACACACAGTGTGTAATCTGACACATATGACAAAAATTATGAAATGTGAACATTTTTTCAATTTCCAGAGATTGCATTACGTATTAAGAACGATTACAACCTTTAAATTAAAAAAAGCTTTCAGTCAAAATACCTTTGGAAAATTGTGCTCTAGTTCACATTAGTAGAATGTGGAGAAAAATATGTCATAAAAGCTTCAGATAAAAGACAAAATAAACATTTGTAAATACTGTCTTTGTCCTAAAAAATCATTGTTTTCCGTGGGGTCTAAACCCACTCTATGAATGTGTCCCAACATCTATTTACAATTTCTCTTATGAAGTTCTTTACAGCAATAATTTAAAATATGTCAGCTAAAAGAAAGGCACATAAAGTCAAGCTGTGGATTAAGCTTCCTGCAACCTGTCTCACCTAGCTTCAGCACTTCTCCCTGCAGCCGAACAGACCTTCGCCCATGTTGACTCCTAACAGGTGGTCTTTGAATGCATTGCGATGTGAAGCTGAGTGCAAAATGAATAAAAAGGTTCCCTGTTTCCACTTCACTGCTGTGTGTCTGCGTGTTCCTATTGCAGAGAGTGCTACTGCTGTCAGGGTCTGTTTACCCCACACACACACACACACACACACACACACACACACACACACACACACACACACACACACACACACACACACACACACACACACACTCATAAACACACACACACGCCCCAAAGGCTATAGCACTTCACAGATAAAAAAGAGAGAGGCTTACATGCACGTTCATGTCGAACACTTCTAGCAGACTTGTAAACACGTGAAGTGGTGACTTGAACATTATCTCAGCGGCTGAACATTTCACTGCAGATCAATCCTTACCTACACATGGTCAAAGTAAATTAACTGATATAACAGACTCTGCAGGGTTCAGGCATCGACTGTATATGAAAATAGACGACACGTATTCACCTCCTCCAGTTGAAAAAGCGAAGCTGAAATACCCCCCTCGAGGGTCGCTGACATCTTGTGCATTTGCCAGCTCTGCATCGGTCTGTAAACCTTTCTGCGTTCTAACCGCTCTCCATTTTTCAAAAGTATCTCCAATGTTGATCCTAGTTTGAGCACGTTTCTGCTCGTGGAGCTTATTAGAAACATGCAGAGGCTTTTTAGGTCGGGTACAATCACTTCTATCTGAACCAGTTCTCTTGCCCGCTTCCATCACTGCAACACCTGTTGGTTTGACCTGATAACTGCTCTCATATCTGGCAAACTGAGGGGCTTCCAAAATGGACGTGTGGGGGGGGGGTGTCTTAAAACCGCCTACCTTCTCTGGTCCAAACAAATCCAGAGCATTCAGGACCAGAATCTAAAGTTAGAAGGAGGACATACTGGCTGCTGCATTGTTGTCAGAGAAGCCAGCACTTCAACATGTTTCCTTAATGTCTGATCATATAGTAAGGTCACTTTATCATCTCAGTCTGTAGATATCTTAATGATTGGACTTTTAAAGTGAGTAAAATTCAAAATTAGAGGCTTTTATCCAATGTTGTCAGTCTCAAAAGCAAACTATGTGGTGTCATGGATGTGTTATAGGCTAAATAATTGTTGGACTGTTGCCACTGGGTTGTGAGATCGAGGCTATGTTCATCTGGATGTAAATATTGCTTCATTTTGCTGCTTCTGGTTTATGAAACATTTTTAAATCAATCGGTTTTGACTGCACTGGATCAAGGTTAACGTTTTACACCACAAACTTAAACCTCACTTGCTGACAGTATTTGGCCCGCAGGTCTGACATTTAACATGAATGTAGATGACTTCATGTTAAAAGTATGTTGGGATTTCCATCTGTGACACGGACCATCTCCTAGTAAATTCTACTCAAAGACTGCTATTCATTTAATGTCTGAACTTCATTTGAAAGCCGTTTGCACAACACTCATGAGCATCACGTCACAATTTTGGCAATTGGGTTCTTCTGTTTCGAGCTATATTTGGGTGAGCTAGAAATACAATAGAAAAAGATAGAGGTTTTCAATTGGTCAAACGGTAAAGAAACCCACCATCATCATTATGTTGTGCAGTTAACAAGAAAGAAGCAACGCCAGGGGAAAAAACATGAAAAGAAATAGAGATGAAAAGGCATTTGTATGGTAAAAATGTGTCTTTATCTGATGCTGTAAATCATCTCAACAACCCTTCAAATTTTTCCTGCAATGCCCCCGGGGAGAAGCAACACTGTGATTGGTTGGAGCTGTCCCATTTACACACTCAGGAGCTCAGCAGGTCAGAGGGAGCTGCTGTTTATGTCGATAGTGATTACAGCAGCAGGTGAAATCTCCCGAGCTGCCGGCAGACTGAACCTGAAGCTCTCTGCAGGCCGTCGTCACCTTTAACAGCCAACATGCTTCCCATAATGCATCCTGACAGGAACAAGCAGCCAAGACGACGAGGAGAAAGATTCACCACACAATCACCTGTTTTGAGTTTATGCCACTTACTCTTCTTCACTGCACACAGGATGAAATGGAAAGGCTCAATATTCAGACACTCGGCCTGCGTTTGTTTCATTTGCACATCAGGTATTTAATTAAACATCAAGTGCATGACCACACCAACATGTAATGTAGAATGTCCCGTGTGTAACGTTTAGAAGACTAACCAGATGTGAAGAATAATCAATCAATCAGTATCTGTAAAGTGCCAATTCTCAACAAGTGTTATTTCGAGACGCTTTACAAAAGAGCAGGAAAAAGACCTTACTCATTGTTAAGAAAAATAGGATAGGGGGAGATGGGATCATTTGCAGGAAGGATATCTTCTTCCTCACGTTCCTGTTGTCCACACTTCCTCACCGCTGAGGTGGAGGTCGGAGCAGGACGTGCATTAATGATGACGCCGGTGGTTGTCGGGATGATGGTGGAGGCTGGGCGTCGGGCGGTGGTTGAGGGAGTGTAATGAAGCCTTAACTTGACGCTCTTAAAGTTCCTTCGTCCGTACTTCACATCAAACAAATCCACTGAACCACTTCATGAAAGTTTAGATGTTTATTTAGACAAAAATAAACAAAAAAACAGATATGGAATAATCCAAAATATTCCCAAGTTATACATCAAGATCGAGAGAAAAGGAGAGAGACAGAGAAAGGTCAAAAGACTCTGTGGCTCCACTCTCTGTTTGTCTCATCTCAGCCCAATTAACTCCCATAACTTCTCCCCAACCAGATCAAACATCTTAAAGTGATCTTTAAACTACCAGTGACAAAGACACGGTTTTCCACTCACTAGTGAAATTTTTTTAGCTAAAGGTTAAGGTTTCTTAATTAGTTGCTAGAAAGGTACATTTGTTGTGCAGAGAGGTGATTCCAAAAGGTTCATACAACACATAACAATACAGGTTAAAAAGACCGAACAGAAAACATTCAAACAAACATTGTCCTTTACATCAGGTCATACCAAACCTTACACAGACACCCACTCAAAGGTTTAAATATTCAACTGATCCACATATGTTTTAAACGTACATATTTAAACACTGCAATCATAAGCTGTCACTGTATCAATCTGTTGATAATGAAAATAGTCCTTCCAATTATATTTAAATCAATGAACTAGTGTTGTAGTCAAGACCACACTAACCGAGAGCAAGACATACCCGAGACCAGAGTGCTCCGAGATCAAGACATTTAGGGATCAAGACCCGAGTCAAGACAAAGACCAAGGCAGGGCGAGACCGAGACAAGACCAAGACCATAAATATATCTGAAGTGTGCAGGGGGGCGTGTCACTCACTTAGACCGTAACACCGGGAAGGTTGTGGCCATGACCGGGGGATAAAAATCAAATTATGAATTAATTGAAGTTATTCGTTTTTCTACTAATCACCTGGAAAAAGCCAATCAGAGGTGGTCTTGACCGGTCTTGATTTAATATCCAGAGTCCGCCCAGTCTGAGACCGAGTCAAGTCGAGTAAGAATGATTTCGATTCCAAGACTGAGACCTTCAGAAAGTGGTCTCAAGACCAAGAACGATTTAGAGAATGAACCATAAAAACTGTCCACATATGAACCCAAATTATTGTATGCTGATCACATTTTAATCATTAAGAGAATTGTGCCGGCTTCTTCTGTACACTTTGGTTTTACAGCTACTCTCAAGATATCAACAGTGGAATTTCTCTGTTTGTGTTAAAGTACGGAAACATTTTCTCAGTGAACCTGTGTGTGAAGGTGTGTATGTGTGTGTTTGTTTCAGAGTTATAAAATGACAACTTTCCTCCGTCACAGTCCAGTTTCACCTTGATCTTACAAAGTTTCTTCGCTGAGAGGAGAGCTTCTGTTCCCGTCTCTGGTCCTGTTGGTGACCATGCTGTGTATTCATCTTTATAAAACAGGATTCTCCAGAACCCAGACTTTGAGAATACGTCTCCTTTTCTTCTGACTGATTCTGCTGCTACACCCAGAATCCACATCGGACTGTTTCCAACCTCAACACGCCAGCTGTGAGTCCCTGAGTTGAAGCCCTCAGAGCCCAGGACAGAGAGGCAGGAATCAAACCTCTCTAGGTTGTTGGGAAGCTTCTGTCTCTCTCTGCATCGAACAGTGCGCAGATCTTCAGACAGGACGAGTTCTGGATGAGCAGAGTTGGGATCCAGAATCACAGAAGAGACGGAAACAATCTTCCTCATCTTGGTGTGGACTCCGAAAGCCAGGTTTCCCAGGTGTTTGGCCTCGAATATCAGCACTCCTGAGACCAGGTTTGGATCATCTGGAAGGGGGCGCTGCTGGACTCTGTTCACTGCAGCCTTGTAGTTCTTCATGAACAAAACATCATCAGCTCTCAGCTCGTTCTCTGTGACTCTGATTGTGCCTGACAGAGCTGCTATCTCTCTGTTCAGAGCCTCAATCTTCTCCCTCATCACCTCACTCTTCTTTTTCTCTTCCTCCCTCAGAGCAGATATCCTGACCTCCTCTTCCTCTTGTAGAAACTGGTGAAACTTCTTAAACTGCTCCTTGATCCGCCCCTCTGTGATTAAAGCCTGTACCTTAATGTATTCTGCTGTTTGGTCACAGTTCGCTATGACTCGTTCAAAAACTTTCAGTTTCTCTCTTACAGGTTTCAGGGTTTTCCGGAGTTCCACTTTGTGCTCCTGTGCGACCTCTTTCATAGTTCTCATTCTGTGCCCAGCGTGTGAATCTGAATGCCGACAGACGAGGCACACGGGCAGCTGATGGTTCACGCAGTAGAGTTTGAACTTCTCATTGTGCAGACCGCAGAGAGCGTCAGACTCTGCAGAAGCTTGCCGAGCTCCCTCCTGTAAGAAGGTCTCGCACAGGTTCTTCAAAGCCAAGTTGCGTGGTGGATCACTAAATAGAGCGATTGATACAGATCGGACACTCGCGTATCCGTTTTTCTCTCCACCAGCTCTTCAGGCAGTCTTTACAGAAGCTGTGGCTGCATGACAGGACAACAGGGTCTTCAAACATTTCATGGCAGACAGGACAGGTGAGCTCCCTCTCCGTCCGCGAAGCCATTTTCTCTGCGAGTGAAGATTGAAAACACAGCCGGTAAAACATCTAAAATCGAAAGCTGGCTCATGAGTTGTCAGTAAACTCCTCCCAATCTATTCTTGTTTTGTGTTTATTTCCTTATGATGAATCTCATTGTCCTTTTGTATGTGTGACACATCTCATCGCATCAGTAACCTGTTTGTCTTGTTCTTATAAGGACCGGAGCTCTGCCAGGACCTGTTGAATAAGTGCCATAGTATTTACCAACACCATCTTACTTAACCTTATGTACTGTTCCACCTGCTTCTTTTACATGATATCTGTTAAACACAACACCAAACTCATATACATCAAAATCACAGCTGCCAGAATAATTGGTCTCCACCCCCACAGCCTAATAGAAGTCAACAACAGGGCCATCACACACACTGCAACCTCAATAGAACAGGATCCACTGGACCCCCACCTCACCCCACTTCCATTAGGATGGAGGTACAGAGCACTGAGGTGCAGAAGATCCTTGGGAAAAGCCTAATCCCTGCTGTTATAGAGCGCCACAGGAATGAGTCCTAAAACCCGGAAGTAAGTTAGCATTTTAGCGCCATGGGGTCTAACATCTAAAAGTCAATGGGGATTTTGAATGGGTTTGTGGTTAGACGCCTGAAATAAGGTCTGTGGTTAACACAAGCTTAAGAGATGTTGGTGTTTTGTTAGACCACATAAACTACATTAGGAAATACTCCCACTTGTGAATTTTACGCGTCTTTAAAAAGGCGGTTGCTAACAAGTGGCTTAATGTGAATACAGTGGTTGTCATGGACATTAAAAGTCATCACGCTGGGCACAGAGGCCGGGAACAGAGGCCGGGAACTCTCTCACTAGTCGGAGATCTGTCATGCAGGTTTAATCTTTAGGTTAAGGCAAATATTATGTTAGTAAACAATTTATCAAGCTACGCTGATTAGCTTATCAGAGATCGTCTGAAGCATAACGCTAGTGACGTCACAAGCATCCGACCGTGGTGTAGTTCGCTTGGAGCATAATGTTAGCTTTTTACTTCTGTCGGCCGCATTAAGACTTCAAACATCATAAAAATGGTGTTCATCTGTGAAGATTATCCTGCTGAACAAAACGCCTACGCTTCAGAAACATGCGTTTGCCACAGAGCTTATTTTCTGCAGTGATCCAAAATCCAATGCAAAAATCCCATAGGCGAATTCTCGTTAGACCCCATGGTGATGCTACTTCCGGGTTGGCCTACAAAAATACGTCATATGGTTTGTTCTCTATAGCGGCCCTGAACAAAAGGCCTCGCTGAACAGGTCAGAGTGCGAACTCTTGATTGTTGTTTAACTCTGCTTGTTTTAGACTCTGTGTTTTGTGTATGTACTGTTCTTTGGGTGGAAATTGTATGTTTGGACATAAATGGTGCTGTGAGAAGGAATTTCCCCATAGGGACAATAAAGTCTAAAGTCTGAAGTTAAGAGGTTAAGGTTTAAAGGTTTTTGAAGGACACATTGCTCTTCTACACACCTGTTTTATGAAATGGATGTGCAAAGCTTTTTGTAACTTTTCATAGCATTTCATTTATAAATTTGAAAACCACAAACAAAGTGTTTGGCATACTTTATGAGAAAGATTTCAGGTGCAGTCTGTCCTGAAATGTTCTCAACAATTTCTGGAGGGCTTGTAAGGTTTCAGTGTGCTGATACAGGGGTAACAACCGGGCGATGCATCGTTACCATCAGCACAACCTATTGATCCGTCTGAGTTATCATTTGTCAGGACGGCGGCTGGCATTGATAAGGCTTCAGGAATGGCTGCAGTAGCTGCATGCCATTGATCCTGCCCTCTGTCTCATTGAATACACACAGTCCTGGGTACACACAGTCCTTGGTATTGATAGAAAAAAGAGCTCTAATTTGATACAACAGTGTCGGATATCGATATGTGAATCTGACGTTGTTATTTAGCAGTGTGGAGTATTGATAAATGGGATTGGAGGGAAGTATCGATAGGTAGTCTGCAGGCTCAACAAGGTGAGGTCAACTGAAAGAGGAAGCCGGTCACAACAGTGTGTGAATATGTGTGTGTTTTAAAGAGTCATCCTTATTGCTGCCAGTATCTCTTTTTCATGCCCTGCTGCTGAATACCCTCTGTACAGATAAATGCAGTCATTTCCATCCCTGACTGCTCACCCAAATAATTTTCCTCTCAGTCCTTTATGTTGTGCAGGGCGGTTACTGTGGAAATAAATTACCTCCCGGGTCTCATCACTGTGAAGAAACAAGCAGCAGACGGCTCTGTGTGAAACGAGACAGATCCTGCAAGTCATTCAGTCATTAAATGAATCAATAGATCTTTTGGCACTCTGGGAACTGAAGCTGTCCATGAAAATATGATGCATTGCAGGATTTCTTATTGATTTGTGGTGCAATAAGTATAAACACTGTGACAAATGTCTGAAAGAGAGAGAGAGAGGAAGACGAGACCGATAAACATTTGTACATACATAAAAGCTGCAAGCAACACTTGTAGCACTCAGGGAGTGATGTGTCCTTGATGGTCATTAAGGTCAATAAGGCATTGAATTGTTCAGGCTTTTGCACAATGGCGTTACATATTGCCTGCTATTTTCTTAACATGGTGTAAAATAACATCGATGTCGCATTCAAGATACAGCGAGTGTAGACCGCGCAATGCAAATGTATTTGAAGTCTAACTTGCCCGTAGATGGCAATGTGACCAAACCTGGAAATTGGCATATGGAGATGTGTGTAAGCAAAGCGGCATTCTCCATTGTTGAAAAATGAAGCCAATTACGGAAGTGCGAAAAACTGCAGAACCTCGAGTGTCCACTTGAGGCTGGCTCCAAAAGCGAAGATATCCTCATTGGGTCCCATATCAAAATGTCCAACTTTACAAAGAGTTATTCATAATTCCTATACTTGGTAAGTGGAGACAGATGGACCCAGGAGATGTTAGAACCACCTTAGCTCCACATCTTTGCCTGTTACTAGATTGATCGAAAGTTAGGTTGAGGAATTCCAATATGGCGACCACCATCATCGTGCTTCATAACACCTCTTCGGAAACCTATGGGTGACATCACTGCGACTACGTCCATGTTTTATTATGTTTGATGTTTGTCCTGCCAGAGTGTCACCGTTTGATTAACTTCAGATCTTCATAATAAAGTATCTTCATGGTCTTTAGGCTTTTCTGAGCACATTCAAGATGGATTAGGTTGAGGAAAAAGGATGACATCAAAGTGTACATGTACCCTCTGCTTGGCCTTAGTTGGTGGTACAGAATTCTTTGGGTTACAAATCTTATCACAGAAAAAGGAGGTAGTTACACGCACATCACATAGGTGCAAGGCAGTGCAAAATCAGCAGATTGACTGGTCGAAACGTGATGAATTCAAACTTTTTGTGGCATTTGAGCAAGTGCGCGGGCCTATCTTCTTCCTTACAAATCCTGTCAAAAATGTTAAATTCGGGGCATATTTGACATTAAAATATTACAAATACTATTTATTTTGTTGCAAACATTGAAATTGCTGCCAGCGCCCTGCCCTTTCCCAAGGAAAACTCAAGATTTGAACAACTTTGAATCAATATATTATTTGTACATGGCCAAGTTTTAGGTAAATTGAATAAAATGTTTAGTAAGGGTTGGTTAAAACAAACCGAGGGCTTGCACATAAAACATGAGTACTAACCGGTGTATCTACTACAACATGATTGTAGCTGCAGGTGCCACTTCATTTCTATTTTCTAGCGGGTGCTATGGAGCCAATTAACGCCTTAAAACTTAATAATGTCACCACTTGTTACAAGTCTGCAATGTGTTGTGAGTTTTCAAGCACTTTCATCATCTTGAAAATGCAATTGTTTTGGACCAAAAGGTAGAAGGAGATAAAGTAAGAAAAAGAGAATACAAAAATCCTAGCATTTCCAATAGGTCTCTCCATTATGTGGGCATGTAGTGAGTGTGCATGTGTGTTGGCAGTAGTGACTCTGATAGAGAGAGGTTAAATAAAAGGTAGACCGCCACTCCTGAACAACTTAAGAAGAGACGTAGGACGAGAGAGGATTTGACAGTCAGACAAAGAGAGAGAGAGAGAGAGAGACCAAGGGATGAAAGACAAGGTGTAGTGACAAGGTGAAGAGAGGAGAGCAGACAAGCTGCCACTGAGGTTCACATCCAAGACAACCGCATGGCCGTTTCATAACAGTTTATACACAAATGTCTGTTTTTCTGTGCTAACCAGGACTATCAGTTGAATGATGTGGTAGGATTTGGGGACCATTGAATACAAAGTTAAACTAAAGGTCTCAAACCAAACAAAATAAATATAACATCTAGTCTTAACCTTAAAATTGTGCATTAAATTGTGAGGACAGGCTTAATGTTCTCACAGTAAAGATATGTCCTCACTCTGAGTGTTGGAAACTGTTATTGGTCCTTATAAAGATAGCAAAACAAGAATACTCACACACATATCATTTACAAACAAGCCCACATCCCCTCACTTTTTTAATTCAACTATTTCCTTCTCATTTATTTGCATTCTTTGATTGATTAGAGTTATATTTTTGCAAAATATACGTATTAAAAAAATCCTAATTCCCAGTCAGCCTAATTAATAATGCCCCATACCTACCCCCACCCCCGCTATAACACAGACTCTCATCCGGCACTATATTCACCTCACATTATATTAGCACTTTTCTTAGTGCAAAGTTCAAGTCTGCAACAGTGCCATAACGAAGCCGCACAGTCATTACGCTGGTCATAGCAGCCGTGGGTTACTAGTCAGTTTTCATGGTTCATAGTTTTCTCTCTCTTTTTTGGGGGGGATGAGAATTTTTCTTTATTGATTTTACAGCAATTTGGTCAACGTGAGTTGTTTTTGGATGTGCTCTATAAGTTAATTTCATTTTCAAATCTGAAACATAAATAATCTCTTCTTTTGTAGCAGATAATTGCTGGGTGACTTTATGAATGAATAACAGTTTTTCATGATTAAACAACAAGTGTGTTGCTGTGTTTCATTTGCATGTTGGGAGTCAAATATAAAAGCAAACCATGTTAGATCCAAAGTCCTGCTTGTGATCAGTTTAGTTAATGTGTCCAGAATTTTAAGGGGTCAAACATGTCATATTTTAGTTTGTGCAAAATGTGAATGTAAATTATTTGCTCTGTTTGAAAACAAGAGGGCTGCAGGACTAAAAAAAAAAAAAGAAATCCTTGAAAACACAGCATGACAGAGCGAGAATCTGGATGGTGAAATTATTTTTGTAGACAGCATGGTTAAAAGTATGGTTGGATGTGTTCAATCCACTTCTGTAAAACTTTCTGCAACATCTGTAATTGGGTTACGACTTTCGAAGCCCTCGAGCAGAACTGTGTGTGGTTCAAAAACATGGCACTCAGCTTCCTTATTCGGTTGATCCAGGGTAAACAGCCTCTTTCAGAACAGAGGGGGGTAAACAGTTAAAATGCAGTTTGTATATTTATGGATAAATTGTAGCAAATCTTTGCAGCTTTAAGTAGTCTCATATGATGGCTTCAGGCATATCTCGATGTGTTTAATTTTTAAGCTGAGGGAACATAGCACTCGTCATGTTTTTTTCTCTTTGTCGGCTCACTTCTGCTTCAGGCTCCTGCAGTTTTATTTATATTTGCAGTGGGAGCTGCTGAGCACGACCACAGAACAGCTGGAGATTAAACTCATTATTTACTCCCCCCTCGTCTAAACATGAATACTTTGACAAATATGCACCAAACTCTGGACAAAGAACAGGAACAGGATGATGGGGAATCACACAAACATGCAGGGACTGACAGCAGGTGTTTGTGTTCGTCCTCAGTGGAGAGTTAACAGGCTGAATTATCCCTCATGAAGCAACAGTTAGGGAACCTCAGCCAAACATTGATGATGGATGGTCTATCCCGACTGTGTGTGTGTGTAGTTGGTGCTGTTCCATCTTCATGTGGATTAATTTGAGATGTAGTTCTTGAAGGTGACAACGTTTTTTTCTGATCATCACTTGTTCAGAGGGTAAATATAAAGCTTTAACTATTGTAAAAATCCACAGCTGGAAATAGAGAGACTGCTCCAAAAATCTGTTCATAGGTTTGTGTTTGAGTAAACATAACCCACATAAATATTCTCTTTTAAGTGATTTATATCAGGAACATTTCAACTGGTTAAGAACACAAAAAAATATGCAGTAGGCTATTTGTTGGACTATAAAAAATGCATAACATTTTTTTATATTAATTTCTCAGTGTCACCGTTTGTCAAAAACAAAGAGGAGGACCCTGGTGCAGATAACAAAACTAAAAGGCTGACAAAAACATACCTAGGCCTGGTCCAACAGAGGTTCTTCTGTGCATTTTAGGTCACTGTAAACTCTCCTTTAGACTCCTTCCAGGGTGAATATGTTCAGAAACTCAATTTAAGGTGTTTCTGTGTAGATGGGGAAAACCGAGTTTTGTTCTTGTAACGTCACGCTGTGCCCCGGTTTCTCCTCCGTGTGACGTCATCGTGCGACGCTGTCACTTTAGTTTACATGAGATTAGTGCAATGGCAGACGTAGCCAAACTAGCGCTGATGCTAACGTTGCGAACTGGACTCTTTGCTTGCTCACACATACAAACACAGTTACTCTCCCACTTTGTTGACGAGCGGAGACGCCTGATTGGACGACTTTGAAAATGAAATGGTAGTTGAAGAGGAATGGCGAGATCATTTTTACATGTCAAGGACATTGGTGTTCATCATCTCAGCCGTAACAATGCGTTTTTGCTTTTTCATGTGGACGAAGATGTTTTTGAGAACTTTTTTAACCAGAGGAGGAAAACCTCAGTTTAAAAAAATACCCGCCTACATGTTGACTATAGGCCTTCATTTCGAAAAAAAAATCAATATGGAGAAAATCAAGAGCCACGAGGAAACACTACTGGGAAGTACAACTTATCAACACGGGTCGGTAGATGTATGAACTGACACAAAAGAGAAGGAACACAAAGATTATAAACACTGGGTAAATCAGAAACAGGTAAAGATAATAGGGGCGATCAAAGAGAGAGAACAAACAAAGGGAGGAAGTCAGACAAGACACACCGGGGACAAGAATTACAAAATAAAACAGGAAACTCTAAAGACACAGAGAACTCACAGGACACCGAGAAACACAAGTATAAGAAATTACAAAATAAAACAGGAAACACTTAAGACTAAACTAGGACGTAAAGCAATACAAAATCCACATAAGGAAAACAAGCATCATGACAGAAGAAAGAAACTTGGGCACTGGTGGTGCAGTGGTTAGTGTGCATGCCCCATGCATGGAGGCTGTAGTCCTCCCGGGTTCAAATCCAGCCGGTGGCTCCTTTTCCGCATGTCATTTCCAACTCTATCCACTGTCCTATCTCTCCATTACAAAAAGCCCCAAAATATTTTTTTAAATCAAAAAAAGAAGAAAGAAACAAAATAAAACAGGAATCTAAACTCTGAAACACAATAAGCAGTGTCAGGTTTTCTGGCACGACTCCATCGACTTCCAAGGTGAGAGTGAAAGGCTTGAAGAGGTGAAAAAGGTCCCGCAGCAACTTGATTGACTTTATTAGACCAACACGTTTCGGCTTGTGGTCTGGGTGACCCTGACACAAACATCCAGGTGTTAAGACAAAGAAAGCTTGTTCACAATAAAGAGCTGGGACTTCTCAAGACTGTGCATTGATGTGATGTGACCTGGCACTCGCACCGCTCCACGCGAAGCAAAAGAAGTGATTCAGCTGTGACAAGAAGCTGCATAACACCTGACCGAGCCGTCTGGTGACTCAACACCTGACAATCATGAGTGTAAGGGGACTATGAGAGAAGGGGTTATTTATAATTTAACAAGCTCTAGCAAGCAATTCAGGGTAACATGGGCTGGGTATAGCAGAAAGAAAGTATTTTTGAGGAGCGAAAAAACATAACTCTACATGAGGAAATTAGCTGTATTTAATTTTTGAGGAGGTGGCTATGACGTATATTTACAGGAACAATCTGTGCTGTAGCGCAGTGGCTAGAGCGCACGCCCCATACATGGAGGCTATAGTCCTCTAAGCGGGCGACCCTGGATCAAATCCGACCTGTGGCTCCTTTCCCGCATGTCATTCCCTACTCTCTCTCTCCCTGATTTCCAACTCTATCCACTGTCCTGTCTCTCCAATAAAAACATAAAATGCCCAAAAATAAATCTTAAAAAAAGGAAAAGAAAGATAAACTCTGGATCAAGGACATATGTACAGATCAAACTGAAGTTTATTCCTAAATTAAAGGTAACATGTCGGTAATCTAGAAGACAAAGATCTCTTTAGTTTTTTTTCTTTGTATGTCTCATAACATGCAGTCGCCTAAATATTTGACTGTGATGATTTTGAGGTATGAATTCAGTTCACTAAGGGATCAAGTCCCAAACAAAAGAGGTTTGGTTATGGTCAAGACATGTAACTAAATACAAATGTGTGTGTGTTAAGGTGTGTGTATTTGTGTGTGTGTGATTGTGTTTGAATGATTGGGATGAAAGACACCAAGAGACGTGCTTGAACATTGATGTGCTTCTGCACTCGATCTGATTCACTTTCATCGATCAAAGAGATTTAAATAAATGACAAATAAAGGGAAGAATTAAAAGAGGAAGACGATGTGGGCTTGTTTGTAAATGATGAAGTGAGTGTGTCTGTGTGTGTGTTTGTGTGTGTGTGTGTGTGGATATGAGAGAGAGCAGATGATTGATATTGAGCTGACACTGCAGTCGGACCAGAGGAGCTAAACACATTTACTCACCATTCATTGTCGTGAGGGAGACACACACACACACACACACACACACACACACACACACACACACACACACACACACACACACACACACACACACACCCTCTTCCTCTCACTATTTTAATTCTATTCTTAATTCTTCTCACTTCTTCTCATTTATTTGTGTCTGTTTGATCGATTACGGTTTGCTTTGACTGTTTTTCATTCTTTACATTCAGGGACTCACACTCTTTCAAACTCACTCACTCACTCACTCACACACACACACACACACACACACACACACACACACACACACACACACACACACACACACATCATTATCTCTGCCATTTATTGTCTTCACTTTTTCACTCTCGTCTCAGCAGGTAAGGTAAGTAAATCCAACACTCATACTAAGAGAGATTTGATTTAAATCTGAAAAAGAACCACAAAGCTGGATCTTACATACGTTTTACACAAACACCTCCAGTATTTTTTTTTTTTCTCACAGCAGTCAGCGATGCATGGACCACAGAGACGTCTTCACCTCACTCCTGTCATTCTTTCACTGCACAGATCTGCTGATCATGGGATGTGCAGTGTTTCTTCTTTTGCATGTGTTTCCAGGATTGGTGTTTTTTTTACTCTGCATTATAGTGAACTTAAAGTTAATGCATTTTGTGTACCTTTCCGTCGTTGCATTTCTTGGGACTTTTGCATTAATTTTTGGATTTGGGACATTTTTTAAAATTTGTTGCCCACACATGGACGATACTTGTGCGGGCTGCCCAGGTATATTTGCCAACCATGAGAGTGAATGCACTGACTGAAGTGCATTTGTTGCATTTCATGAGTGTCTTAATAAAACACACTGATGATGAATTTCGTCAAAAGAGAAAAGAGACACTAAAAGGTAACGCCACAGAATGAGGCGGCTCAGGACAAACCACTGTGTGACTGGCCGCTTCAACAGGATCCATCAGAGCAACGCTTTCTGGAGCTGATTGCAGCGCCCTCTCTGGTCAATGCTTGTGTTTCCACAGCACGCACTGCAGTCAATGGAGCCCGCTGCAAGCATGCGTCAGGCTGAACAGAGATCCTAGTTTTGAACTCATGTGTTCCCTGGTTTTCTAAAATCCTTTTAGTCCCGTTTTTGTCAATTGTGACCAGCTCTCTCTTCACTGCAGTGTTCTTACGTTTGTTCTTACCAGACTGATGTTTGATACGATGACTCACCATTCACTGAGAACAAAAGTGCTGATTGCTGGTTCGAGGTTTCTTCTTTGGATGTGAAACACTGATTTAAATGATTTCGGGTTTACAAAGAATTATGATTATATTATTATTAAGGGCTTGTATAATCAGAGAAAGAAAACTAGTAAGCGCCGGCTGACATCAAAGTTATTGTTGACATTTCTTACAAATATGGAAATTTCTGTGGAGGCAGAGACAAAAGCTATCTGTTGATTTTCTTCATCTTAAGCTCTGCTCGCATGTTAACACTGCAGGCGTCAACATGATCTGATGTTACTATTGATTATTGAAGTTAATATTTTATTTGTTCTGATCTCAGAATTTAAGTTAGAGTCAGTAGAATTTTTCTTTGCAGAATTTTAAAACAACATTCAAACTGGGCCCCTTCTCCTGGGCTCTTCACTCCCTGCAGGACATAATGTGTACGTTTACTGCTTGTACCTACACTGCAAGCTAACACACGCTAGCACAAGCTAGCACAAACTCTGATCACTGAATTGTATCCACTCCTAAACTCACCTGCTGCGCTGTCATTGGCTGGAGGAAACACACCAGCTCCGCCCAGAAACGTCCCGAGTCAACCAGAACAAACCAGATCAGTAAAATCCAGTCAGAGGACAGGGTCTCTGCAGAACACAGTCACCACCACACATATACGGAGGCTCAGAAGGGACGATTGAAGTCTGTATTTTATTTTGTAAGAAGAAGCTGCTGACTCTACCTTTAAAATTCTAGTAACTTTCTCAAGCGTCTGTTTGTAGTTTACATCCCACACACCAGGTTGTTGAGCTCCCCGGTGTGCCCTCTTGTGGTATTGTCTAGCTACATGCGTCTCATATAGTTAAATATTATCAAAAATTACACTCATGACACAGATGGCTGCAAGTATATCTCCGGCCTTACACTTAGGATATTTCTTTTGTACACTGCTCACTTCTTTGATTTGGTTTGTCAGTTCTACTTGTTTTCACAATTTTGTTTCACTTCAGAGAGATCAGTGGCCATTTTTCTTTTTGTAATATTTGTTTATTGGTTTGAACAGAACCCAAAGCCCCTTCGATGTCACATTTCTCGCTCACCTTTTGGTTGACAAAATAACTGTTAGGACGACACACACAGACACATTAGTAAGTGATTCTCTGTTGCACATTCTGACGAGTGCACATACCTCACCTGCTACCTTCATTAATCCTCAGATAAGCAGCACCCCCACTCCCACACACACACACAGACACACACACACACACACACACACACACACACACACGGTCAGTGTGAGCAGTGTGTGTTGAATGTATCGAAGTTTGAAGTTGTTTAACAGTCCCGAGGGAGCACTCCATAACACAGTCTGTTAGCAATTAGCCGGAGTGCTAAAGACAGGACAGTGACTGATGATGCACACGCACACACACACGCACACACACACACAGAGTGCTTAATTACTCTGCGTACTAGCAATTAGCAGCAGTGCTAACGACAGCAAAATGATAGAGTGTGCACATGTACACACACAAACTGAAACTGCTTCATTATTCTCTTTGCTAGCAATTAGCAATCGGCAGTAATGACAGCACACACACATACAGACACTCATCGAAACAATGTGGATCAATGAGCAGTGAAGGTCTAGACCTCGCCTGAATAAGCGGTTCAGTTCCCTCGGGGCTTCTTTGCTTAAGGGCAAAAAACACAGCAACACTTTGTCACTTATCAGACTGACAAAACAAGAAATGTAAGCTAATATTAATCCAGACAGACTTTAAGAGGCATGCTAATTTATGTATCTCTCACTCAGTCGCTCTAAAAACCTGCATGATAAATACATTTTAGTAATGCTTCAAACGTAATTCCTGTTTGGATTTAAAAACAGTCTGTGTGACTTACTTTTTACAGTTAAACTGTGACGCAGCACAAACACATGAACGGCCGCTCCTCAGATGGATGCTAGGCCCTCTGAGGCGCGGCGTCCTTTTTCAATTGTTGTCAAGAAGGAGAGAGCGTTTGCAGCAGCAGGCGGCCGGCCAGAAAAAAAAAACACAGCGCCCTGCATCCTTTTTCTGAGCGCTTCGCTGTTTTTGTGCAGCCGCTCCTAGCATCTTTAACCTTTTGGAAAGGCGCTGTTGACATCACCGGCGCTCTTTTCAAAATATATGATATTTGTCTCCTGCAGATCGTTCCGATTACCCAAATCGTCCGTTTGATGCTCATAGTGTAGAGGAAGAAACGATCTCTAAAATCTATTTATAAAAACAGTGGAGCAGTGTCCGTCATACTGTTGCCATAGAGACCACACGCATGTGCAGCACTTTTATTGTCAGTGCACAAGCGCTCCATCCAAGTGCTCCAGAGTGCACAGCGAGCGCTTTTCTGCCTGAGAAAAATGCTAGGTGGACACAGGTTCTTATGAACCAGGAAATGAAAGTGACATATCTGGAGAGGCCGTTTTCTCCGCCATGGACGCTTCTCAAGTTGCTAAATGGACTGTGAACAAAGCCGTGCACAGAGCAGGAAGTCTAGACATGAAGTCGTTTAAACGCTAACCTCTAGCTTAGCTTTAATTGAAGAGTCCTTAGAAGGACTTTAAACATATCGTGTGATACCAATTACTGGGTAGGAAAGAAGCAATAAACTGAATATTCAAGATAAAGTGTGTCCTGGTTACAGTAAACCAAACCGACTCCCTTAATAAAATCTGGAATATCAGGAGGTAGTAAAAATGCCAAGGAATGTCTGAATGGGTCTTCTATGTGATTTTGAATTGTTTGTTTTAGTGATTTTTAAATTTTCTATTTTAATATTTCTTTTTTTCCCTCTGTCATGATGCTTTTGATGTTGTGTGAAGCACTTTGAATTGCCTTGTTGTTGAAATGTGCTATATAAATAAACTTGCCTTGCCTTGCCTTTAGCTACTGCGAAGAAGTTGGCCATCGTTCTCAGTCATACATCGTATATTCATATTAAATTTGTGCTAACGTGGATCACCTTTAATGTGATGCATCTTAACAACATTGATACACAACCTCATCCTCTGCTTCTAATGTCTCTGGTCTCAAACTTATTCCTAAACGCGAGTCAGAGTTTTCATGCAAACACACATTTTCTCAGCTTTACTTCAGAGATTAAATCTGTTTAAGAAGGGCTGTACGTCAAGTGCACAACAGTTATACAACTCACACACACACACACACTCTCTTGCTTCTACACGCACTGTCGCAGTCGCATGCATGAATGGTTGCACACAAACATGTTCACAGTGATGCCATGTGTGCACACTCAGGAGGCCGATCAATGAGTGTTGATTGAGAAGAGACCGCGGAGACTTCTTCTCAGCAAAGCCAATGACATTAACTAACTCACTGACAAATAGACTGATCACTGTGTGTGTGTGTGTGTGTGTGTGTGTGTGTGTGTGTGTGCGTGTGCGTGTGTGTGTGTGTTCACTCCATCACTTTGACTCTAATTGCAGGCATACAGTGTAATAGAGTTCTGTATGTGTAAGATGTATTGCCATGCAGCTCACTGCCTTCATCAGTGTGCCTCCCTTTTTATGTGTGTGTGTGTGTGTGTGTGTGTGTGTGTGTGTGTGTGTGTGTGTGTGTGTGCGTGTGCGTGTGCGTGTGTGTGTGTGTGTGTGTGTGTATATTTTTTCTGTGTGTGTGTGTGAGATTCCTCTTGAACATTTCAACCACTACAGAGCTGAATCCCGGCATACTAACGCATAGAATTTTATGACGTTAACATTCAGGATGAGCCGCCATGACAGACACGACATGTTCATCGTTGCCGTGGAAACACCGAATGTTACGTCAAAGACCGCTGCATGAGGAAGCATGAGCTGCTACTGAAAACTACTGTCCTGTTGCTGTATGTGCTGCTGTGATAAAAACGTCATGTCAATTATACTCTCGTACATTAGCTCGTCTGTAAACACATTTTCTTCCTCAGGTCGGTTTTTCCCGGTCGTCGTGACTACTGTCGACTCTGAGTTCATTTTCATCTGGGGTGTTGGGGGGAGGGGTAGCAGAGAGAATCACTCCCATGATTCCCCGCCAGCCTCGACGTCATCTCTTGTTATTGTTTTGATGGAGAGCCCCCTGGTGGTGGATTTTACATACTGTGCATTTAAACTCTATGTGGAGATCACAGTAAAGTCTCTCTGGTTTAATATTAAACATTTATTTTGACTTCCTGTCCAGCTTGATGTGAGCTTGCAGCGAGCTCCCTTGCAGTTTAGATAAAACAGAGTAGAGCATAGTGGCGCTGCTGGAACACTCCGGGCGGCTGCGCACGCTGTGGAAACAGGAGCTTTGACTAGAGTGTGATTCCTGCAGAAGCTTTTTGTCTTCGCTTTAAAGATGCTAGTTCCCCCCTTTGCTCCATGTGGGTTCAAGTAATCTGATTTTCTTCTGACTGTTACAAAAAAGTGTGTTTTATTCTAATTCTAACAGATGGACCACTTTCACACTGACTCCTGGGTATCAAACACAGTGGGATTCAATTTAAAGATATCAGGTAACTAGTGCTTTTTTTTTGGGTGCCATGTTTTTTTTGTGTTACAGCTCAGTTGTTTAAAAAAAACTAAATGCTCAAAGGAAAATGTAAACCCATCTGTTCAATCAGCCTCCTTCCTCTCTCCAGCTGTTTGTTTCAGAGCCGGCTCCTCTCAGCCTGATTGGACGCTGCTAATGAACTCTCGCTCTGAATGAACTGTAATTTGAAGTGCTCTGTTTTGTTGTGGGGAACTCGTGGTTATGATTTTGTTTTGGAAGAAATAAGTCTCATGAATTAATGATGAATACGACTTGTTTGATGAATCGGTAAACAAAGGCCAAACATAAATAAACAAACTGGACAGGATTCAGTGTCTGTAAATTTATTCTTACAGGATTCTTGAATTAGTGAAGCTGCATCGGTTAAAGCGGCGCCTCACAATCTGAACTAAAGAGTGGAGAAGAACATACTGGAGAACAGGAAACATAATGCAGCAGGTTCATTAGAGCACGGAGATGGTAGAGGTGGCGTGCAGACAGTCTATGGTTGTGCAGCGATCACAGGGGATAAACGTCACCGCCCCCTCCCCCCACTCGCTCCAGGTGAATTCTCCTGATTATATCCTGCTGCGTTCTCACATTTATATAACGTCTTCTAGAAAGCATTATTGCAGAATTACACTCACCTGCAAGTTCCACATAATTTTGCTCCGTCCTGCCCCACTGGGTCCGTTTCTGGAGCGGGAAGTAAGCGGCTGTACACACGGGTTCACAAGATCTCAGGAGAACTACAAGATCATGCGGGAATACAGGGGAAAACAACATGTTGCTTTGTCTTCCTGAGGATGATTTGTTGCTCATTCGGTGCCTGTTTTGATGTAATGTTGATAAAGTGATCATACGATCAGGAGTCTGTATGTTGGGTCCAAAACCTACATCTTGGATTTCTGGGTCAATATGATGTCATAACATCAAACTGATGTCAGAATCAGAATCCTCATGGTTGACTTATATTAAAAAAAAGTGTCTTCATACATGATTCTAGGTGCTCGGGTTCAAAAGTTAATTTTTTCAACATGCAAAAAAGCCCGGGGATTTTTGGGAGGGACCTGGGGGCAATTTAAAAAAAAAAAAAAGGTCCATAGAGGTCAGATCAATTATCAAAACATCTTAGCCAGACAATGGTCACAGAATTTAGATTTTGGACCCAACTAGTATGTTGTGTTTTATTTTGAAATTTACCGGACGCTCTGTGCGTAAGCTTGTCTGACTTCCTGTCCTTGTCGATCTATTCTGTTCAGCATGTGTTTGCAGCGGGCTCCTTCCTGTTGGTTCGACTTGGTGTGTATTTGAAGCACAGCAGGATGGATTAACACTGCTGGCACGCTCTGGAGACAGACCAAGGGCGCGTGATGTGGAATCAGGAGCATTGAGCACCGTAAAGCTGCGGCGCATGGTGTATGTGGAAATCGGGACTCAGACTTTTTGCACAAGAAAAACGAGGGGACTGGCAGGAGAAACACTGGGTAAAGTCCAGGGGGAAAGATGTGTCTCTTTGCATTCTTGAATGAAGCTCACGCTGAAAACTGAAGGGAAGCAACTTGATCGGTTTAAGTAAAACTCTTAATGACGCGATAAACAGGATAACAGTTATATGTGAAAGCTTGAAAAAAACAAGTAGAAACAGGGTCAGAGAGAAGATGAGCCTGCGGATTAAAAAGCTTGTAATGAATTTGATTAATTTTCAAAAGATTGACGGTAGCACTAGACACAGATCATTACAAGGAGAAACCCTTTTTCCTTCCAAAATTCCCATTATTTTCATGATCACAGCTTTGGCAGGTATGAGCATCATCGGCCGCTTGAGAGCCGTCTTCTCCCTCTCTGTCCAGTGTGACCTTTGACCCCTGCCGTCCCCTGTCCGTCTTTCATTTCTCACATCTTCTCAGGAGGTTCAGAGTAATTCAAACCGATGCTGCAGCGCCGAGGTAACACATTATTTTTTTATGGACAGCAGAGAGGTCAGTTGACCTCCATTATGTTTTCATGTTTTACCTCGGGCACCTCCGCGTGAAAAATATTCTCACACACACCGTCTCTGTGGGCCGTCTCCTCTGTCATTTTCAGGAGTGTGTGTGCATGAATGTGTGTGTGTGCCCTCGCTCTGCGTTGCCGATCACAAAGCTAATTGTGATGAAGTGTTAATTAAAATGGATATGTGGATTGATGTTGTGTCTCTGTGGAATCAGGCCCTGCTGGTAAACACTCGACTAATCAGGAAACCTACTGAAGCCTCTAACAGCTGAACGAGTCGCAGCGCCGAGGCTCAACGAGGGCGGAGACATTTTCCCTATAAAATGTTCAGTTCAAGCTGCGTGAATATGAATGTATCACTCGCAGTAAATTCATTTTAAAACAAAGCTGTGACATCAAGACTTTAACACAAACCAAACATCACACAGCACAGTTTTTAAAATACCATAAGGAAAACATACTGAGAAGTAATCATGGCAGCCATTATGATGTCCCCTATTAGTTTGTAGACCCCCTTTAATAAATCTGGAGTTCAGCATTTGGCCGTCCCCTCGTAATATTTTGCAATATTTGAGACACAAGCAGCATTTCCAGAAAGTGTCTCTACACCAGGGGTGGGCAACTGGCTGCCTGGGTGCCCCATGTGGCCCCCTTTCAACCCTCAACGTGGCCCTCAGGTCAATTTCATATCAATTAATTGGAAACATGAAGAAAACATGACAAAATCTGCCATGAAATCAAGAAAACCAGAACTACGTCCAGAATAATATTCGATCACTGGTATATGTTGAGTTAAATTTCAGGCAAATTTTTTGGAAACTTCAATTTGGCCCCCTGGCAGTGAGAATTAAATTAATGTGGCCCTTGCTGTGACCAAAGTTGCCCATCCCTGCTCTAGACATGTAGGCAAGTCATAACGTCGACTTACAGCCTGTCCTCACAGCACGCATCACGAGCGAGCGTCAGCGACAAAATTAGCCTGATTCTATTGTTTCCTATTGGAGCAGCATGACGCGGCGCTCCCTTCTTACCCTAACGGCCCGTTTCTATTTTCCTCTCTGTCGCTTGAGTAACGAGGAAGGAGGGGGCTCTACGAGGCACTGACGCTCGTTTTTCTCACTCAGCATAGCTCATTAGCTCGTTAGCTTGTTAGCTTTTGGCTCACCGTTTCAGACGTTTACTAACGAGCCTCTGAGTGTTGTGGTTTGGGTCAACTGTTCGGTTTCTGATGTCGGTCGGGTTTTTGTTTGGGTTCTTTTACTGTTGGGGTTTTGTTGTTGTTGGTCGGGGGTCTCATCTGTGGGTTGCTTTGTTGTCATGGTAATGATGTTGTTGTTCGTGTCCTTATGCTTTGTTGTTGTTTGCTTCTGCTCTCGTCAAAGCACTTTTTGTGCTATAAAGCAGCACCATTATTATCTTTATTATAACAAAGTTATATCATATAATCATGTGTGTCCCACTGCCTGGTTACTTCACCTCGTTCTGCTCCTTCTTCAGATCCTATCTCCTCCTCACTAGGCCACGTTATTCCTAACCTGTCCCCAGATGGATTCAGACTCGAGAAATGTTAAGAGGTCATCATGTGCTGTATACTTTATGTCTTTATAGTGAAACCTCAGGGGACATGTAGTTATTATGAGTGTTGTTAGAAACATAATGCCTTGGTGTTGTATTGATGAAGTGGGATCTCAGAGGGAAACATCAGGGGCACCTGGAGGACGTATTCAATATTTAATAAACACACACACACACACACACATGCATGTTTTAATAATGTTACACTGTGAAAAATGTAAAGGATAAGAAATCACACGGGGAACTTCAACGCAGGGTTTTTGGGCCTCTGAGGTGATTGAGGTTTCTGTTACAAGCTAATCAACATCAGGAAAATAAACGCTGTGTGTTTGGGTTTCATTAAAGGCAGGGTTGGTACTTTTGTGAAAACTAGCATGATTTTGAAATTAGCATTCCCTCAGTGCTCCCTCTGCTAAGTACATTAGCCCCCCTCATGAGATGTTGGTCAGCTCAGCCCCTCATTTGAGGGAATGCACACAGAAGCTAAGCTAAACATTGTGCAGTAGCAGACAAGTGCGTTTCCTCCATGTAGTTAAATCACTCAGTTTAAGAAAAAAACGAACTAAAAAACAACATCAGGGGTAAATGTATTGAACTTGTTGTGAAGAAACTCACAGCGCTTTACTTTTCCACTAGCACGCCTCTTTGTTTTAGCACCACTGTGTCTGTTTTCTGACAAACAGCTGTGGGGCTTTGGGTCTGGACTGTGTGGATAATTAGAGGGTGAGAAAGGGATGACTGACGGGGGAGGGGAGGGGCAGATGGTTGGTTTAGAGGAGAGTAGATTACGAAAATGAAAAAGGAGATGGTGAGATGGATGAATGCTTGTGCGGACTATCGATGGAGGTATTGATAAATGAATGTGTGTATTTAAAGAGGGATGTCAGGCAGGTTTCATTTTTTTCTAGTGCTAACCTTATAAGCATGTCAAATTGATGATTATGTAATTACAAACGGATGCTGCAAAATACGTTTGAGTTTGTTGTCAGCAGGAAAGTTTGCACTCCAAAAAGTCCAAATTGAATTCTGAACGATGAAGCGCTCTCACTGATCTCAAGGCGGTTTTCAACTTTGGCAGCGAAGTAGCTTTTGCAAACAGACCGGAGGAAACAGAAACCTGCTGCTTTTTCAATGTCACCTGGGGAAACTAACCGCAGTGACAAAAGCTCAGAAACACGACATGATAAAGGCGAAGAACGTTTCAGGGAAAGAGCAACAAATGTGCCCGAGGACGTATGAGAATAAGGAGCTGTTTGATTTTTTTCTCCGGGGCTCAGATGCCCTCTAACAAGCTCAGCAAGCCGCGCATCCAAACTGTTCATTTGCAAGCGCGAGGCATCAAGAAATTAAGTCGGCAAACAAAGCCAGTGAAGCGGAAAATGAAATGGAGACACTTTCCAATAATACAACAAAGGCCGGCATGAATTTTAAAGAGCGATGACCACCTCGACCCTTCAGCTAGCCAGCTTATTTGCAGAATCACAGGCTCGCACACGTTTATGAACTCCCATCCTAACAAGCTGAAGCGGTTTTACAGCCAGCGGTCTCCGGGGGTCTCCATCGGGCCTCATCTGACAGCTGGAGAGCCAAAGATAAACACAGGCGGCCCCCTGAGAGCCCGTTAGATTGACACCTTGTCAACATGCTGTCATGTTAGCTGTAATTGTATGCTGATATCATGTGATGGCATGTGAACATGAGCCCATTACTTGTGCTTTAGAACAATTTGCTAGATTTGTCCATTTATCTCCAACGGTCATAAACTTGAATCGTGTTCATGCTGTATGTCTGTGTTTGCATAGCGTCACATTTCAGCTTTTGCATACTGAGTGCGTTTTTTGGATCCTTAACCTAGCGAGTCTATTTTCGCCGGAGTACGCTGCAGGCACGCGTCAAGCTGGACAGAATATGACAACCCGAACAGGAAGTCAGTCAAGGAAACGAAAAGAGCGTCCGGGCAATTTCATCACTTTGTCAACATCACGTCAAAACAGGCACCCAATGAACAACAAATCATCCTCAGAAAGACAAAGTAACGTGTTGTTTGTGCGTTTTTCTCTTTATTCCCACGTGATCTTGTAGTTCTCTTGTGATCTGTGTACAGCCGCTCATGGGTTCGCTCCGCTGTGCTGAGGATGCGTTCCATCCTGTGGGGATGGGTGCACACAGAGTATGTGTGAATTGGGGGTTAGTCTTGTCTTATTTACAAATTTGAATGCTGTCAGGGTGAAGAAAGGATTTTAAGACACAATAACGATAATAATAAAAAAAGGTGTAGCTCTTACCACCAAAGCTTTTAAGGGATTTTTTTAACACCACCTCTCACACAAAATCAGCTGATGAACTTTGAAAACTAAGAAATGCAGATATTAAAAGACTCTTCCTGAAGGTTGTTATTCTAATCACATCTCCTGACCTTGTGACCCTTCATCAGAAACATGAGGCCTCCGTTGTTGAACAAGGACGAAGAAACATTGAATCCCTGAAGAGTGTGTCCAACATAAAATGTAGGATGAAAGTTCTGCTACTGCAATGACTCTCCTCCACGTCGACCTGGAACTGCAACAACTGGAGCCGTCCAGCTTCCTGTCTCTTGGGGATTATTAAACATGGAGAAAGACTCTCTGGAGGTTTGTTCCTGTACATCGTGTTTATAAGCATCACTCGCCTGTTTGCACTCCTCCTTCCAATGATTAATGATCTACCTGGTCACTGTTTTCTCCCGTTCGTCAGGTTGTTCTGCTGCTGCTGTTTTTAAGAGCGAGTTTTTATTTCCAACAGTTATCAAAGCCAGAGGAATCCTTCATTTTATAGTTTTGTAACGGGACGTGTCTTGTCGCGGCAGCCGCCATGATGAGCCGCCATGACAGACAGAATGTTTATCGTTGCAGTGGAAACACCGGATGTTACGTCAAAGACCGCTACATAAGGAAGCTGCCGTACTGTTGCTGTTTATGCTGCTGAGATAAAAAACCTCATGTAAATTATACTTGGATACATTAGCTCGTCGGTCTCTTCCTCAGGTCGCTTTCACCCGGTTGTCATGACTACAGTCAACTCGAAGTTCATTTTCACCGGGAGAATCACTCCCATGATTCCCCGCCAGCCTCGACGTCATCTTTTGTGAATTTAAGGCAAGTGTATTCATAAAGCACCGTGGTTTTACTACGGTAACATGGATCACAAAAAAAAGAGGAAAAAGGTCTGAGAGGACGATGGAAAGAAAGTTGTTCATGTAAAAACACGGCAGGAGGAAACAAACAGAGAAGACCGAGGACAGCGACTAAGATGTTAAACAAAGACAGCGCAGCAGCAGCCGAGATGTAATTACATCTAATTACCTTGTTCATTTAAACCGTCCTTGCTGCTTGTTAAACACAACCTCCCCTGTTGCAAGGTTAATTAAGATTATTGTATCGTGGTGCTCTCTGGGATTCAAACGCTCCACTCCAAGATTGAACAAGACACTGTTTGATTACCTGATACATCTTTGAGACGTCGTTGGGCGTCGCAGGTCATTTGCCGGTTTAATTTCTTTTTGTTTTCTGATTTCATTTTGAGTAATAAAACTCTGTTTCTGTGGTGTGAAGCTTCATATGTTGATCCTTTTTATTTTCACACAGCATCACTGACAATGTTTCACTTTCAGCTCAAAATGAAAACAGGAGAAGATTGAGGGCATGCGTCGGCCACAGAAGAGATCATTAAAAGTGAAGGATGTTTGCGGCGTAATGAGGCACCTGTTTGACCCTTTGTGTAATTGTTTTCTACACTCGGGAGCAGCAGGGTGCAGAGGTCAAATAAAGGGCTGCAGGGGGTTCGTTAATGCTGCGGCATCCGTCCTCTGATTGGCCGAGAGACTAATTTTTCTTCAGGTCAACATATCCCACAAGTGGACCCAAAGCAACAAGTATCGGCTCTGCCTTATTTATTATTATGTTTAAGGGAGGGGGGAGGGGGTGCAGAATAGTAAAGTCCAAGAGGTTAGAAAGCAGACACACTGATTGTGCTCCTGTGTGTGTGTGTGTGTGTGTGTGTGTGTGTGTGTGTGTGTGTGTGTCCGCTTTCCTTGCCCTCTGAATAGACTTTCAGAATATAAATGTAGAGCAGAGCAGCATTTCCCAATCCCCCCCCCCCCCCCAAGGATGAAGTCTAAACATCCTCGGCCCATTTTCTCGCTCATGTAAAATACATCGTTTTCATGACACGCTGGACCCGGATCAACACAAACGGTGGATACATATAACAAGATGTCATCAGCCTCTAGAGGATTTGCAGCTCCATGTATCATAAATCTCCCATCGGTAACAGCCAGAGCCAATCATGGAGGTCAACTGCAGGAGACTGTAAAACAAGAGCAAAGAGCAGGCTGACGGTGCGGCTGTATGTCCACACAAACCATTGTCAACAACCAATAGGAACGGTCGCACTCGCACCAAAGAGGAAGCTGCAAACTAGGAACGTGCGGCTCTCCTGGACTGTGCAAAAGGAGGAGGAACAGGTTGAGTTGTGGAGAGAACGAGACTGCCTCTTTGATGTGTCCTCCTCTTTGTATCATGATGGAGTAGAGAAGAATAAAGGTGGACCGAAGTAGCAGCGACCCTCAAGTCCAGAGAATATTGATTGGGTTTGTAGTCCCGGTTAGAAACGGGAATGGCCCCAGTGAGTATGCAGCAGCTAAAGCTAAAGCTAGGTGACATTTTGTCCCGCTTTTTTCCTTCTCCACTCTGTTGTGGGACAAAGAGGAGGACACGTCCTTGGCCCTGTCACGCTTGGAAGAGGTGTGCTTAGGCACGGTACAGTTCAGGCACAAGCACAAGCACAGGAACACAACGTGGACATACTTGGAAGTTCTTGTGTTTCAAATACCTGGGCCAGACATGTCCATCAAACAGGCCAGGAAGGGGGCGGGGTCTGGCCCTGTGTAGTTCCTAGAGCATGTATATCGCTATACAAATATAGAGTGAATAAGATTGATCTGGAACTCCCCGAGTGGTCTGTCTGTATCTGCCTAACATGACTCAAAATAACCCACAAAGTCAATAAAGTAGCTTTCATGTTCTCTGTATGGGACATCTTTGCCGAGTGTGAGTGCTCCTTTAGTCTCTCAACAACTCCACCAGTCACACCATGTTTACTAGTTTGCAGCTTCCTGTTTGGTGCCGATAAGACCGCTCCTATTGGTTGTTGGAAATGGTCGCGTCAGACGAGACAAAAGCCCTGTGATAATAAAAAAACATGTAGGATTTAATCAGAACCCCAAAACAAGAAGTTTCACATTCATGACCACCTTACACCAAACGCCCGAGATCACAGCAGCGCGCCCCATGTCTAGAAAGCTCTCATGATTGAATTCTGACTTTGGAACTTTGTCTGCGTCTTTGAAATTACTTTAAAGAGCCCATATTATGCCCTTTTTGGGCTCTCTATGTACCTACTTTTGTACGTTCACAATAGCTAAAGTCAGAAAAACGTGTCTGTTTTCATGTACTGCTCCTCCTTGCTCCCTCTACGCTCTGAGTCCGTCAGCTACGCTCTGCTGAGCCCCCACTGTTAGACCCCACGTGGGCCAAGTCTGCTCTGATTGGTCTGCCGATCCGCTCTGTCGTTATTCGTCAGTTGCTCAGCATGCGTCTCGGAAATTTCAACATGAGCTGCAGGGCTTGCCACAACGAGCCAATGGACTTAGATCAGTGATCTCACACTGACAATGACGTCACACAGACCAATTTTTATCGAGGGGGGCTAGAACCGAGCGTTACATGCAGCTAATGCTACAGCTAACAGGAGGACGTAGGAGAAGTCGCGTTTCCGCGGACTTTGAATTTTTGCACATAGATGTGCCTAAACATGCACAGGACACTTGGAAAACACACTAAAGGGCATATAAAACCAGAAAAAGCATAATATGGGACCTTTAAATGTCAGGAACTTGTGATTAACACTTTAGGAAGAAGTCAAACTGCTGCCCTCCGTTTTTCAGAGGTGAAACAATAAGAATCTGGGGGTCTTTGAAAGACCACTTGATCATCACTTTTAGTCTAAACCTGGAACACCAACACCAAATCCTCTCCTTAATCCATCCTGCTGCCTCTCTCCTCGTCTTCCTCCTCCCTCCTTGTCTTCCTCCTCGTCTTCCTCTCGACTCTGTAACACCTCCGCCTCCCCCGCTCTCCTTCATTATCTCCCTTCTTTCTCCCACATGTGCTCCTCTGCCCGAGGATCCTGCTGACACCCTCGAGTTCCCTTTTCCTCCTCGTGGAGAATAAATAAAGAGAATCACACAACCTGGATTAACCCGACACTCTGCTGCACCTTCAGATCTTCACAGCGGCTTCCAGTGTGTTAAAGAATTTAACAACTGCTGCTCAACGTAAAAAGAAACTTCTTATTTGCATTTTTTCAAAAAAAGGATGGTACGATTATGTTTAATAAATGTTTCCTCTTATACCAGGTTAGATAATAACATGTTTAAGTGCTGTGTATGCTACAGGCCACACATTGTGTTCAAGCCAGGAAGGAGCTGAATGCTAATGTTAGCCTTGTTACGATGGGAGCTAATGGGTTATCAAGTCAAGTCAAGTCACATTTTTTATAAAGCACATTTAAAAACAGCAACAGCTGACCAAAGTGCTGTACAATACATTAAAGAAACAGTTTACAGGGGATTACAACATCCACAAAAAACACAATAAAATACGATAGAATAAATAGGAGAGATAATGAAAGCAACAACTGGAATCTGAAAGAACTGTCTATTCAGGACTCAAATGCTAACATATAAAAATGTGTCTTGAGATGGGACTTAAAAGAGTCAATAGAGGATGCAGACCTGATGGGAAGTTATGATACGAGTTATCAAATCTGTTTTTTTTTTTTTTTTACATGATATGTGTTCTGATCTCTCTCTGGATTTACAGCTTCCTCTGTTGTAGTTTCTAATCGAGCGGTGATGTCACAAGTTGATCTTGTTTAGTTTCTTCTCTGCTTGTTTTGTGGCTTACTTGTGATTTCCTATTTCCTAGTGTATATTGTTACTGTAATATTCTTGTATTCTCTATGGGCCTTGAGAGAGCTACTGTTTGTAATACATCATGCAATGCTTCCTTTTCTAAGCTAAGTTTGAACAGAGCAAATTGTCTCCTGCTTTGTTTCCTGCCTCACAGAGCGAGCTGGTTGTCAGGCGGATTCAGAGCAAATAAAGTGGCTCTATATTTTCTTCTCTTTCCGTTGTTTGTCTCCCCTCTTGAACCTCCGCCCATCTCGGCCTCTTCCCCCGTGCTTCATCTTCACTCCCTCCCCCTCTCTCCTCTCAGTGTGCGTCTCCATCCATCACATTTAAGGAGAGCTTTTATTTAATTCCCTCTGCACTATCACTGTGGCAAATTGGCTTATGTGTTTGTGTTATCAGGAGCTTCCTCTCACTCATAAATCTCTCTCTGTCCGTCCCTCTTTTCCCTCTCACACTCTCTCTCGCTCTTCGTCTGAAGCGTTTTCCAGGTAAGACAAATTTCAGCTGAGAAAAACTGAAATCTTCCTCTTCTTCCTCTTCTGAACTCCTCGGTTTTTTACTTCTCTCCTCAAATCTCTTCTTATTCAATCCTTCCAATCTCCTTTTTCTGCTCATTCTTCAGTCCTCTCATTTTCAAACTCGTTCCATCATCTTCTCTTTGCTCCACTTCAAACCAATTCTCTTTTTTTTTCTCCATTAATGTTCTTTTTTAATCAGCTCGCATACTCCACCTTACTCTAACCTCCAATTTCATTTGAGACAAAGATGGATTTGGATTGTTTGTTCGTTTTTAAGAGGTCCAATCAATAAGATGTGTAGTGAGTGAAATGATGATCAGACATTGAGGAAACATGCTACAAAACAGAAATACACACGTTGATTTCACACATCCGTGATCAACACGCGCACACACACACAAATCTTTAGATGCCTCTGGCTGCCACAGAAACCTTCAGATGTGCGGATTAAACCAAGACGACATTCAGACCAGCACTGGAAATTTGTGTGTGTGTTAGCACTTAATAGACACACCTGTCGCCAGCTGGTTACTGGTCGTGCCAAACAGAAGCCTGAAAACTGCCAGCAATCACACACACACACTGAAACACACACACACACACACACACACACACACACACACACACACACACACACATGGACGCAGTAGCCTGGAACCAGTTTGGCTGCAGTCATAATGTGATCGGCCTGAAAGCATCGCTGTAATTTATTTCATTTACTTTCATCTTGAGTCTGAATGTGACCCGTTCAAACCCTCACAGGAAATCGACTCCACAGGCGCTGCTGCTGCTGCTGATCCGAAAACATCCTGATGTCAGTTTACACACAACGAAAAGACAACTCTGCACACACACACATCCAGGGGCGAAAAGACCAACAACTTGTTGTTTTCTAAACTTTCTCACCTCGCTTTCCTGTTAGGGTCACTCGGCTTGTATCCTTTTGGTTCCTTCAAAAAGTGTAAATCTTTACAAATGGCTCTCAATGTAGATCTATCGATAGTGAAACGGTCTGATAGTTTTTGAAATAATTCAAGATTAAAGGACTATTTTGAGTGGCTTTTGTCCAGAAGACCAGTGGTGAAACCTCGTGGTTTGCACAACTTTGAATCTTGAACTCGTCTACAATCCGTCGACATCAAACTTGAATTGATCGGATGAACGCCCTCAGACGAGTTTGTTAAAGTAGGGACGCTGTGAATTTTCTGAAATAGCCAAAATTTGACTTTTAACTGCCTTGGAGCGCACTTCCTGTACATTTTAGAATATGGTCATAATGTACTTTTTTTTCTCGTCTCATCAAGATACATATGCTCACCAATTTGGATGCATGTAGGTTAACCGCAGTACCCTGGGTGTCGTTTGGGGGTGCTGTGGGGGCATTTGGCGACCCCTGTGCACTGAACCATTTTCATGTACACATTTTAAGAGAGGGAAGTTTTAGCAAAAAGTTTGGTGAGTTTTTGAGCATGTTAAAGCCCCCAAATAAGCAATTCATTTGTGCACAGAATAACAATGAGTCCTTCAGTTACAATAGGGTGAATAGACTAGTGCTCCCAACGTGTGGGCCGTGTTGGTACTGCAGGCAGACTGCGAGATGACCTCCACCAAGCTAGTAAAATTTAACTCAGAAGTAGGCTCATTTTATCAATGACTTAAATGCAATCAAACCTTTTGCAGCCAGTGGAGTCGCCCACTGCTGGGCATGAAAAGAAATACAGGAAAAAGTCAATTCTTCACTGGCCTAACTTTTCATGTCACTTTTCACATCTTCATTCTGTGCAGAGTTTTGACAGATTTATTCGTTAAAGTTCCCACTTAATAATCTGGTCACTCTCAGACTATACAAGTTTGAACATTTCCAGAATCAGCCTATGTAGCACTAACACCATGGGACACAAACAAAGATGTGGGTCTGCTTTTCATCAAGGACTTAAAAAGGCACATCCCCTGATTAGCTGGCATCTTCAGGCCATCATTATCATCTGTGCAGCCGGTTATTTCCATAAACACAAGCAGATGAGACCAACAAATTGTATTTGGGAAACAAAACATGCAAATGAGTTTTGGTCTCTTTTTCCCTCCACAGAGAGAGACCACCTCCGGACCTGGACGCTTCTCCACTCGGTCCAATTAAACCCAAACCACTCACCTGGCAAGAGTACGTGTTAATGCAAGAGGGTAACCCAGGGGCGTATCAGGCCTCCAGCTTACACATTAAACATGAAATCCATTACAAAACAATTAGACTAATTCAGACTAGAATGAACCCACCAGGTGAACTGAGGGGACTGTTTCAAAGAGTGAATGAACGTTTTGAAAGGAGCAGCGGGGACGTTCTTTTCCATCACTGTGGCTACAAGTGGATGCTACAGTAGATGACCTATGGTGCCCCTAAAGGGACAAATTATAAAGGAGAACAGGTCCAGATCGTACTCTTTGTTATATGTGTCCCTAGTCTGTCTGTAAACCCCCCAAATGATGAGAAAAGTCCATCCTCTCCGTCTTTAGCCTGCTCCACTTTTCAGAAAATGTGTGCTCAAACAGGCCGTTTGGTGATTCTCCCTTCATGACATCCCACAGCTAGGTGTTTGTTCTGCCCTCTGAGTCTGCCTTCTCACTGTAAACAATAGGACATGGAGCGAGAAAGCACAGAGACACCCAAGCCCTTCCAGAGAGGGGGCGTGGTCAGACACAGCTCATTTACATATTTAAAGGTACAGACACAGAAACAGCCTGTTCTGAGCAGGGCTGAAATAGAGGGGTTTATAGGCATGATCAAATACAGGATCAGAGTGGATTTAGAACAAGAAACTTCACACACGTTTTGAGGAGCTCTGAGACTTATTTAAACTGGTTGAAGAGGAGGAGAATATGTGACCTTTAAGAAGCAGAAACCTTGAGCAGGACCAGACTAATATCAGCTGTGTTGGGCTCGGAAAGCCGAATAGATGGAGATCATGAAAAAAAGTATTCCTTAACAATGTATGCAGAACAACAATATTATTAATTATTGACACTTCCCCCTTTTCAGCTCTTTGTCTGTTCTTGGTAAAGCTCTTCTGGAATATAAAAGTCTTCACGAGTTCTTTGACATCTTCCTTCTAACTTTCTGCAGAATCCATCAAATTAATCCTTTTTTTTCATGCACTGCTTTGTGTGAACTTATACGACTCCTTGAAACCGACCATCATCACCTCCAGCTTCACTTTTATTCTCTGCTCTTCATCTTGGATCACTGTGTGGCCCTCACACGCAGCGGCTGCTCCCCCCCGTGACAGTTTCTTCGAGTTCACTTCAAAAGAAAAGCTGCGGTGCTAATTACTCCCACAAGTGAAGCCCCACTGTCGAGTACAAAGCTTGAAACATAGATTTTTCAGCTCCTTTTTTCAAATTGCTCATTCCTTCAACTCACTTGACCTCGCTTCTTGAAGTCATACTTCACTGTACTCCAGATGATCTTCACATCTCAGCATGCACACCTCTGCAGGAACTCCATTTGCAGCTCCAGGACTCAGACTCTTTACCAAGCCTCTGATAACTGAGAAAATGAGGGTACTTCTTCAAAGCCGGGGTCTGGTTTGACGTGTTTACAGATTGTCAGCCGGTTGCCTCTAATGCAGGGACCCACATTTTGAAACATTGTGCAGTTTGGACTCAGACAGGACAAAACGACAGCACAAAGAGACGGATCCAAACACACAGTTTGGGGGGAAAAAAACGGATCACCAACTTTTAAACCCAGTTTTTTGTAGGCATACATTCACCACCTGCTAAAAAACTGCTGTTTCAATTTCACAAAACAAAAGAGCTGATTTAAAGGGTAGTTTACTGTCCAAATGAAGTAGCGTGGCATGTATTCAGAAGGAGAGGTTGTGGCAGGCGGGCAGGAAGGCCGACAAGAGAGAGAGAAAAACCTTCAAGAAACTGCAAGCAAACTTCTCGATCCTAAAGACTCTGACTCTAGCTACCACTGGAGTGAGCAGACGATCTGGCCAATAGTGGATAAAAGACCGGGGTTTTTGAACTCTGCCGGCTTGATTGTGGATTTGGAAACAGGTGAGCAGCAATGAGGAGGAGGTGGAGAGGCTTGACCAGGTAGGGAGGAGGCGGGACTGGAGAGTGAGGAGCCACGCCTGCCACACAGACAAACACGAGGAGGGGGATGGGGAAAGACAAGAAAGCACAGGGAAAGCTGAGGCTGCGGCCAAGGCGGTAACAACCGCTCCATGACCTCATTTTGGGTCCTGACCCACCTGTTGAGAACCCTGAATTTACCCGTCATCTGTTGTACAGTCATAATGTTCACTGAAGTAGTCCTGCATCGACACTGGATGAACCTCTTGGTCAAACTTCTTTTCTAAACCTCAAATTCAAAGGGTCAAATCAGGAGAGTGTGGTGCTCAATGTTCCCAGAGGTGAAGCGGTGTTGTGTCTACACTTTCTCCAAGCAGCGATAAAGCTCCTCTGTCCGCTGAACAAATCCTCTTTCAATGTTTGCACGCAGGAGTCGCAGTGAGAGGCGTATGGTGGGGAAACATCATCCTGTCTAAATCAATGTTTTTTCTTATGTCTGCTCTGTGTGTGTCAGAGTCTCATATTGGTCTGTGAGACGGTAGATTTAAAGCCTCTTCACTCAGATTGAAGACGATGCTGCTAATGAAAGAGTGGAGAGGACAAAGGAGGAATCAGCCTCTGAAGGAAACAGAGAAAATGAGAAAACACAAAAGAGGAACTGGGCAAGACAGAAGAGTATTGAGTGGAGAAATAAACAGAAATACATTCTCCAGATATGATCCACCAGGACAGGAGGTCAAGGACAAGTATACGCATGGAGCAGAATGAAACACATCGATGGACAGATCAGGGTTTTAAAGCTAAATAGGATATCCTACAACAGGTTAATGCTGCCCGTCATTTCTGCCCACCTCAGTGTCAGCCGTGTTGTACGTCTGCTGCATCAAAAACTGATCTTCTGCTCTGACATTTGACCATCTTAAACGGATTAACAGGCCGTGCGAGGCCCTCTGAGGCAGTCACAGGTGTGTGTCTACAGGCTGCAGGTCTGAGCAGAGTGTCGGGATGATGCTGGCATTTCATTTCAGACACACACCTAAAAGGTCGTCAGACTGGGAGTTCAACGCTGAAACATGCAACTCCTCCAGGCTGCAGAGAGACGCTCTTATCACTCAGAAGTTTATTATAGCACACATACAGACACACAAAAATACAAATGAAACACACCACAAAAGCAGGAATAAAACAAAACACAATCATGCAATGGTCTAAATGCAGGCTTGCACATTTGTTCATTTACTCTCCTGTTTAAGTACACATAGTGTGAGTGATGCACTCCCTGGCAGCCTGACTTCAGGGTAGGATGAAATGTAACCAGTAGGTGTTTTGCTCAGAGGCATGTCTGAACTTCAATGTTTAGTTGTCATTTTCACTCCTGCCGCTCTGCCCTTTCACCCTCTCTGTGTCAGATAACTTACGCACTATAAACCACAATTTCCACATAGTCTGTGCACGCTGCGTTCCATTAGCGGCATGGTTTCTCTCGGTGCAACAGCGTGCGCCCAACCCCACTGGGGTAGTGATGGGAAAGAACGACACACCACTGCACCTTTGATTGGCTCATTTGACTTTTTAAAAAAAAAGCCCTGGACAGCTCAGTTGACAAGTCCAAAGTTTCAGTTTGCTTCTATGTGCGGCTAAAGATTAGCCTTCCCAAAGCTGCCGACATGGCTAAGGCTCTGACGCACAAACATTTTCCACACACACACACACACACACACACACACACACACACACACACACACACACACACACACAGAGGCAGCAGCTGGCATCACCTGGGAGAGCAGGAAGCACGTGGTCAAAGCTGCATGTTGCCAATCAGGTTTCTCTTTGATGTGAGATCCTCAGGTAAGGAGGGATTCCTCTGAGGATCCTTCAGCAGCGTCGTCCAGAGAGAGAGAGAGAGAGAGAGAGAGAGAGAGAGAGATAACACATCCAAAGAAAAACTGAGCAAAGCTTACACAATCTGATATTTATGTTCCAACACATGAGACGGTGAAGTGTCACAGGAAGGACATGAGAAACAGTCTTTACCTGTTAGAAACGCACATGTTCTGCAGCGGCCAGTCAGACGTTTGACGCACACAATTTACAGTAATGAAAACACCACTGATGCAACACGTGTCACATTTCAACACTGATTTGTCTGTTTATGTGTCAGTCAATCTCGTTGTTGCGTCTGTTGCTTAGCTAGCCCAACTGATCATGCGTAGACCCGCTGCGTAGCGACAGGTAGGCTAGCCCCGTCTGACAGGGATAGTCTCCCTCGCTGTGAGGAGCATATGTGAACAGCCAGGTCAGGAGAATATCCGGAGCTCTCCTCCTGAAATGATCTAGATATTTTCAGGAGTGCAGATGTGAAAATGGCTTAAGAGTAGGCCTAGTTGCTACCTTTGTGGTTAGTGGCTGATGAGGATCCAAACAAATCAATAAAATCAATAAAGCAGAAAATACAGTTAATAACAATATAGTCCATGACCTCTTTACAGGCCACACACTCAATAATAATAATAATAATAATAATCTATCCTTTCCCTCGAGGGGAAATTCAGTTTTACACTCTGTCTAATGAACATGCTTCACAAACATAGGCTGAAATACACACACATGCACAAACCTCTGGCACCTCTCCAGCTACCAGACCAATTTCCGAACTTGGTCCGTGCCAGGACTTGAACCGGCGACCCTCCGATTTCCAACCCAAGTCCCTACAGACTGAGCTGCTGCCGCCCTAAGATAAAATATGTATAATATATCCGACGGGCGGAGCCGTCGTCTAATATGTAGAGACACTTAAACACATCCGCTCTCAGCTAATCCATAGATTATTTAATGTAAATGTCAAAACCCGTCATCACTCACACTGCACTTAATGCAGCAGTACGGAGTCTCAGGAGACGGGGATAAAAAAAGGGTGCAGCAGTACATATGGAGTCTCAGGAGACGGGGATAAAAAAGGGTCTCTCTTTTTCCTAACCTCCAAGAGAGGAGGCGTTCAGATGAATGAGACGGCTCAGGGGAGAGACATAGCAGACCCAGAGAGACTGAACCTGCAGGAGGAGCTGAAAGAGAGCCAGGAGGAGGAGGAGGAGGAGGAGGAGGAGGAGGAGGAGGAGAGGTAACACATGCAGACTCTAACGGGAGAGGTGAGGGGTTTGTTTCCATGAAGACGGATCACTGAGGGAATGCTACTTTCAAAATCATGCTAGTTTTCGAGAAATAACAATAAAAACTTCCAATAAGCAACAAGATCAAAACACTGCCTTTTGTTCTGATAATAAAAAGGATACTCAACACCAATAACATGGTAAAGATTTTCAGAAATGTTGAGTCATTTAGACCAAAAATAAGATGGCCTAGTTGGCAAATAAAGAGCAAGTGCAAGGAATTAACCATATTCAGAGGGAAAAGCTTTATAAAGACAGTAATGACAGCTACGGAATGGAGTGACGCAGCAAGAGGAGGATGGATGGTTACTACAGACAGCAGATGGATGATGGACACGGAGGAAAAGGAACCGATGATTAAATATAAGCGACAAACAGATGATGGAGTCGAGTCAGAGGAGACATGAGGAGCAGAGTGATGAAAAAAAAGATGATAAATCAAAGTGGGATGAATGGACTGAGGGATGGGCGGGAAAGCAAACAAAAATAAATGAAAAGGGTGATGGAGAGATGTTTACACGGGTCAGATGATGGAAACAGCAGATGAGTGATGTGTGTTGTTTTTTTCCCACTGGAAGATCGTGGCACTTTATCCCACCTCTCAGCAGACATACTGGAAAAATACTTGAGGAACTATGAGAGGAGACTAAAGGGAAAGAAAGGGACAAAAAGTTTCCAAAGCTTTTAAAGTATACAGCGCTGTTTTCCCCAAAAAAGACCAAACCTGTGGCCATCCAGACCTCCAAACTATTTTCTGTTGTTTATTGTCTCCCTGATGGAGTCTAGACCCTTGTGGTGGTGGTGATACCCCCCTGATGGAGTCTAGACCCTTGTGGTGGTGGTGATACCCCTCTGATGGAGTCTACACCCTTGTGGTGGTGGTGATACCCCCCTGATGGAGTCTAGACCCTTGTGGTGGTGGTGATACCCCTCTGATGGAGTCTACACCCTTGTGGTGGTGGTGATACCCCACACAAAATAAGGGACAAAGCAGGACTTTAAACTGATGAACGCAGAGTGCGTTTAACCTCAGGAATGACTTAGGGATGACCTCTGTTTAACACACAATCAACATCTTGAAAAATATGACCGAGTTTGAGGGAGTAGGAAAGCATTTAACCCTGTTAAGGAAATTCAGAGAGAGGGGAAAGGATGATACATTGAGAGAGAGGTCCAAAGCTTTTAACCCAAAAAAAGTCAGATAAGCAGAAATGCTGACAGATTATTCTCAGAAAAAAAGAAAAGGTGCCGCTTTTAATCCCAAATCCATGATGAAAAGAGGAGAAAAAGATACTGAATGCTGCTTCAAGCCTTCATTAATGACATATCAGAAGGAAAAAAGGAAGACAGTTTACCACCTCATAAACAGGTGGTAAACCAAAACCAAAGCAGTTCTCAGTTTAAAAGTTCCCATTCAACACAATGGCAGCAAATTTTTAGGCAATTACTTAGTAAGATCTGTGCCATTTAACGCTAAAAGTAAAAATATGGAAAATTAAAGGAAACGAGGAAGTGAGGTCGGGTCACTCGTTTTTGATAGAAGTCCTGATGGTGGAGTCAAGGTGTTTTCTTTGTCATTTTAAACTCTTCTGACGGTTTCACCTTCCAAACTGAATCTCTGAACAGCTGGAGGAGGTGACTTTGACAGCAGGAAGCCACATGTGGAGGACGCTCTCCAAATCTCTGCCAAACTCACTCCACACATGATGCTTTTGTGTTGGGCTTCATGGTTGGAGAGGCAGCAGAATATCAAACAGGTTTATATGGAGGTTTTAATTAACATATGCAATATTTTACTCAAATAAAGCAGAAATCAAGTCTATCCTGTGTAAATGTCTCTCTGAGTCATGACTGTCTACAATGAGTGAGAAGCTCGAGTCCAACTGGCTGTGTTGTTGTCAGAGCCGTGTTTACATGGACGGGACGGCCGGCTCCTCCCCTTGTCTATAAAAGCTGTTTTAGTCAAGGACTAGAGAGAAGAAGAAGAACATACTCACTGATTATTTGGATGAGTTTTTATATCACGCTCATTCTGTATCGATTTACATGCAATGTGAAGCAATGAGCTAACTAAAGAGCGCTAACATTAGCATGCTAACAACAATGCAGGCCACAGGAGATTGCAGTTTGAGCCAAGGACAATTTTGTCCACCGCTTGGGCTTAATGGTGCTTAATTATGGTGCGTACTCCTTCGTGCAAACCTGAGTTGAGGGGTGTTGGAGGTGTGTCTCTGGAGGAGAGCAGAAACTTCAGTATGGAGGAGGTCTCGCCAATCAGCAGTTTGTTTTGGTTTCATGCTGTTGCTGAAGGGCAACATCTACTGGATCAAAAAGCCACACATTCTTCCTTTGATATTTGCTTCATGCATTGCCCTACACATTTGGTCAATATCAGATCGATGTTGTTAAATTACAATTCTTCCAGGTCCTTCAAATTGTATTTTATGTAAGAAAATGGAGCTAAACCTAGCCTCGTATTAAAACCTACTTCTGTTTGTCACCCTGGAATATTTAACAGACATAAGTAAAGTGACTTTTGTCGGATCGTCTGTGAATCAAATTATTGCTGTTGGGTGCAATTACCCTTGGATTACTCTGCTTTGTAAAAGCTCTAATCTGTGCAGAGTCATGAGATACAACTTCTGTGTCCGCTTTGAATCCTAAAACACATTAAATGTCATCGTTTAAGCCTAAAATGTGATTACTTTTTCTAAAGTAACCAAATAATAAACATAGACTTAACACAGTGGTCCTTAGCCAATTAAAAAGTTGGGATACCAAACACATAATTTAGAGAAAAATAAACTGAAAGCGAAACCCGAGCACTTATTTGAATAGCCGTCCTGCAAACTTTCCCTCATGATGAACAATTAAGAGCCACCAGGTGACACAGCTGACCCTGTGGGGATCCGGCCGACACAAAAATCTGTGCTGTGTTTGGTCAGCTGCCAGTTTGAACGTTTAGATACATTTAATGAAGCAGGTTTCACTGATAATTAAAGGGGCTTAAGGTACACAGATTTCCAAACTGGACCTTAGCTAATGTGGATCAATAAAGGAGGTTTTTAATTAAAGAGAAAAACTGTAAATAAAGTATGAATATGTGAAGGGCAAACTGCCCATCTGTAAAGTTCACTAAATATATTGAGTCACCTGTGAGTCTGAGGCGGTAATGAGCTGAAACAGCATTAAAAAAACAGAGGTGAGTTGTAAAACGGCCCTCCAGATAATTAATGTGAGTCCTTGTGATTTGGCAGAGTCCAGCAAACATAAAACACAAAAACAGATGTGCAAAGATGCACACTCAAAACGAGGAAGTACTCCAAAATTATGGAGGGTATGTGGAGTTTTAATAGGTGATAATAAGGAGTTTGAAGTGGATACACTGAACCATAGATCAGACTGTTGCAGTAGTCTAGACTGGAAGTGATGGATGCGTGGACGAGGTGTCAGCAGCTGAAAAGGAGAGGGATGGACAGAGTTGAAGTGGAAGTTTCTGAGATGGATAAAGGCTGTTTTGGTGATGTATTTGATATGTAGGAGAGGGTTTGATTGAAGATGACTCCAAGGATACGAATGTGGGGGGGGGGAGGACAATGGAGCCATCGATAGAGAGGGAGAAGTTATAGGTGGATTTGGTGAGGGATACGGGACCAATGATGATGACTTCTAATTTGTTGCAGTTGAGTTTGAGAAATTTTGTTTGAAGCCAGGATTTTATTTCGATGATGCAGTCGGTAAGGATAGAGTGAGTGGCAGGAGTGATGGCTTTGGTGGCGATTTGGAGCTGAATATCATCGGCAGAGCAATGAAAATTAAGTCCATGACGGCGGATTATGTGACGATGGGGGAGCATTTACAGCATGAAGATGAAGGGTCCGAGAACTGAACCTTGGGAAACACCTTGGGAGAGGGCAGCAGTGGGGGATTTTCAGTTGTTTATGCTGATAAACTGATAACTGTCAGAGAGGTATGATTTGAGCCAGGAGAGTGCAATGATGTTGACAATGGTTTCAAGGCGGGAGTGAAGGATGGAATTTTTGATGGTGTCAAATGCTAGGCTCAGGTCGAGTAGGATGAGGATGTTGAGGTTTCTGGCATTAAGATTAAGATTTAAGATTTACTTTATTGATTTTTTGGGTTAGGGTTAGGGTCACTTTATTTAGTGATCTGGCACCTCTCCAGCTACCAGACCAACTTCCATATTTGGTCCGCACCGGGACTTGAGCCGGCGACCCGCCGGTTCCCAACCCAAGTCCCTACAGACTGAGCTACTGCCGCCCCCAATTACTTGGAGGATACTGCTTCAGTGCTGTGGTGTGAACGGAAACCAGACTGGAATGATTTATAGGGGGGGTAACCATTTGTTGCATTTTGACTGTTTCTTTACATGATGCCTTAAAATGCAAAGCTTTCAAAACCAGTTCCAGAGTGCAACCTTTTGAAAACGTCACCGTCTCTGTCATTGTGTAAACTGGCAACATGAATGAAGTCCTCCTGAAAACTGACACATTTTGCACATGTACTTTACCGTTCCAGTCAGTAGCCACATGTGAGTAGGTGGACTACAACTACAATGGCGGATGCCTTAGTTGGGATTGTGCAGCTAACTTTATTGAACTTAAAGCTTTTCCAGCAACGTGTAGATTCACATCACTGTCACTTTGATCAGCAGAGACGCATTACTATGCATTTATGCCAACAACTGGACTGGCATGTGTGTTTGTTGATCCATGTGCACCCGGGTTGTTATTAAAATGTTGTTTGAACGCAGACCATTTTGTGAGAATGCGAACGAAAAACGATTCAGCTTTCTTTGAGTCATTTCATGTACAGGGCCTCGGTCCTTACATTGACATCAGTCAATGTAATGTAGTCAATTTTTAAACCAATCCAAACTTAAAGACTGTCTACTTACCTGAATGGAGATCAGTCGTAGAAACCGCTGTACTTGGTCCGCACACTTAAGTAGAGGTGGGGGAAACGTGAGGCAGTGCGCTGAAGGGACAACTTTGTTTTGGTTTGAGAGACTGGTGCTAGAGCTCGACATCTGCTGGACTTCTAATGTAAATTGCATGTTATACCTTTAACCAACACTTGCATAATCTCAACCTAACCCTAACCATAGCCCCCCAACCTTCAACTAGTCTTCATCCTAAAAATGTATTTATAAATGTATTGCAGACTTGTATGTTACCAAACTACAGGTTGGTCCCCACAGTGTGAATTGGCAAAATATCTTTGTCCCCACAACATGAGTAAAACCAGTCCACACACATACACACAGACACACACAAATACTAACGAGAGAGAGAGAAAGACTCAAAAGTTAGCCAACAGGCATGCATTACCAGACATTTACAACCAGTCGTTTATTCAGTTGTACACACACACACACACACACACACACACACATTCCTTGACAGTTGGCAGGGTGAGCCAGCAGCGATTAGCAGTACAGAGGTTTCTACTCTCAGCAGGGGAAGCAAAACTCGTTTAGCGATCACTTTACCCTGCATAATGCTCCATTAATGAGATGCTAATCATATGCTAACTAGATGCTAATTGAGCAGGATTCAATTCTGACCTGCAGATGGTTCCTGTGCTGCTGTAATGGAGTCTCTGATGACTGCTAGAGGACTGTGCGTAATGCGTGTGTGTGGATAGGTGTATTTGTTGCATGTGTGTAGAATGCTAGGGATACAGCAGGAAAGAAATTGAAAGGTATGACAGATGGAGACAGGTGAAAGAAAGAGATGGATAAATAAATTGTAAAAATCAAGAACTGAAAGTGAGAGGAAGAATTACAAAGGGAGTCAAGATTCAAAGTGTGAGAAAAAAATAAATTAGAGGCAGAGAAGAAGATAAATTGAGAGATAGAATTAAGGTCAAAATAAATTCTAAATGCAAAATTTTAAAATATAAACTGGTGAAATTGTTTTCAATTAGTCGGTGTGCATAAAAAAAATATTTTTTTCTCTTTCTGATTACATTCACAGTCCAACTTAGTAACCTGCAGGTCTAAACACACCTCAGAGTGTACTTATTTATATTCTCCGTCTTGTTTTCTGCAGATTCACCCACACATTCTGTCCTCAGGTATCAACTCTCTGCAGCGGGGCGCTTTACGATCTCACAGACCGAGGCGGCTTCACATTATTGAAACATACTGTATATTATCTCCTCTCTCCCAGCGCTCGTTATCTGAAAATCCACCTACAGACGAGTCCCAGATTAAAATACAGAGAATATGTTCTTCATGGCCTATGCTCCTTTGTGTCCTGTTTTCTATGAGAATGTAGCCCGGGGGATTTATTGTAAAGACCTCTGAATGAGCACGTCAGCTACATGTGCAAAGAGACAAAGATGGAAACAGAAGATGGGTGTGTAAGATCGGCATGTCAGGAGAACAGTGAGACGACTCAGGTCTGATATTTAAATCACACATTCATGGACTGGACAGATATAATTGGTTGACATCCCTGCAGTTGTCTTCAAATAAAATCCCAGAGTCCTTGTTGGCTCAGACAGCGAGACAAGAAAGAGCAAAAAATTCAGAGACAAGATGCAGCCCTTAATGTTCCCCCCAAATTACAACATCTGAATGACAGGGGTCACTAGTTGGGGTACTGACAAAGCACTGCATTTGTTACAAAAGGGTACCAAATAAGCGGGCCTTGGGTTTCTTAAAGGTGGCAGAACTGACTGATTGCATCAAAATGATAGACAAACATAAATTGGAGCCAAAACGAAAGAGTGTGGGAGTCAGTGAACATTGGGGTAATGGAAGAATTCCCAAATGGCTGAAGGAAAGATATGTTTTCAGAACACACACAACAGAGATTTTAATTCAAAAAGAAAACACAAAAAGCCAACTGATGGTGTCGACTCTCTGGAGACACACAACCAACTGAGCAGGGAAACTCCAGCCTCCCTTTAAAGCCTCCCAGCCCTGCAGCCAATAGTTTCTGATGAGTAAGGAAATCTGTGACATATGCTGCATTTATGTGGTGTCGGACATATCGAAAAAATGAGTTTCTGAGTTGTAAAATGCACGTGAACACCTGCTCAAGTCGAAACAACAACTCGGAAACTCGAAAATGAATTAGGTGCCCGACTTGACGTCAGAACCGTCATCACGAGGGGCAAAATATTTTTTGTAAATGTTAACACACTTTTTTATTATTCACGTGTTGCACATCAACTGTTTACTCAAATATAACTTTTAACAGTGACATTTCACAGTTCTTCTTCGTTGCATCAACAATGGTTTTTTGCTGTTGATGCATCATTCCGACTTTCCGAACTGAAATCACTTGAACACACTAAAGTCTGAGAACAACTTCAAAACTCAGAAACTTGGACCACCCAAGCAGCACCTGAATGCAGAAATAGTTCCATGGGAATCTGTCCATAACACCCTTCAGTATTTTATTTAATTAGTTTTCCAACCTCTACAGTCAGCAACAAAACATTTGAATCTGGTTGAGAACATTCTGGATCTAGAAATTCACTTTTTTTGCTCGTCAGGATCGTATATAACCCAGCCTGCTTTTGTCTTAGTTTGTCAAATAAAAACTGGGTAGGATCGAGCTGAGACAGATACAGACGTTAAAGGTCAGATACAGACGTTAAAGGTCATCAAATCCAGATTACCAGAGCTCTTAATGGGATTTACGTTTGTAAATAGGATCACCTGATCGCATCCAATTTCGTAATCTGTTTTTTCCCTTTTAAACAACCCAATTACTAAAATTTGATTCAATGTAATGACGTTTGAACATCTGGAACATCCGGTCCCTGGTTTGTGTTTACTTGTGATAAAGACATCAGACCTGTGTCATGCCTCTGATTTGGTCAAACAGGTCAAGTCTACCTGGTAGTTGAAGGTTTGTAGTTGTAGTGGTTAACACATTAGAATAAGTAGCCGTGTGTGTGTGTGTGTGTGTGTGTGTGTGTGTGTGTGTGTGTGTGTGTATGTGTGTGTGTGTGTGTGTGTGTGTGTGTGTGTGTGTGTGTGAGTGTGAGTGAGAGAGAGTGGATTGCATGACTCTTTTCACTGGTTTGCTTCTGAATAATTGCTGATCCCTGCTTCTCATTAATACAGAAGCTCTCATGAAATACGTGTATTCACTCACACACACACACATTTTTAAAATCACAGTTACATGTTTTATATGTTATATGTTGTGGCAATCACTCCCATGATTCCCCGCCAACCTCGACGTCATCTTCTGTTATTGTTTTGATTGAGAGCCCCCTGGTGGCGGAATTTGCACACTGTGCGATTAATATATGTCTTATCCAAACTGTCCTCACTTTGGAGAAATATTTCAACTTTCATTTAGTGACCTCAATATCTGGAAAACAGACCACGCTTCAATGCTTCTCCAAAACTGACGAACCATAATAACAAATATGAAAACAAGATACATTTTTCCCAGAGAGCTACTGCTGAGTTTTAATTCAGTCCTCACAGAGCTAGACTTGAACATCACGTACATTTAAAACATTCACTCACTCTGTCGGGCCCTGCCTTTTTATCATCACAGGTTCAGGACGAAGAAATACACACACACAAACACACACACACACACACATACAGGCACACGTCTCCCCACTCAGCCAGATTATTGATGACAGGTTCTGTAATTTGTCTTTGAAATGAGACACAAAAATATCTTTTTACTCTGAGGACGTTCACATGCAATTAAGGCCAGTTTATTAATGAGACGTGGAGAGTTTCTGCTCCTCTTTACTCATCACACACACACACACACACACACACACACACACACACACACACACACACACACACACACACACACACACACACACACACACACACACACACACACACACACACACACACTCACACAGAGTCAGTTTTTATCCCTCTGAGGAACGACTTCAGACACGTCTGGACCAATCAGAGTCTCAGTACGCTAGTTCAGAGAGCACACATTTAATCAAAAACACGAAGAATTCAAAGGCTCTGAACTGGATCTGTTAACAAAACAGATGATCTGTTTCTACTCATTCAGACGCTGCAGTCACTTTACCGAGTTACTCCCCTTTACAGACTAACAAACTGGATCAACAAACTTTCCCCAAAACAAAAAAATAATGGAGCTCGAGCGGGACAGGAAGTCAGACACCGAAACAACATTAAAACATCCAGTTTATTTTCAGAATAAAACACTGAGTTTAGAAGGTTCAGAACAATGACCGTTTGTGTGTTTGTTTATAGAGTTTTAAACCACATACATCGTATTATCTCGGGCTGTCGCGAGTGAATCTGTAAAATGACCACAGGAACTCCTTGGTCTCTGGACTCCAGCTGTCCGGCTGTGCTGCTCCGTGCTGTGTTCTGAGAACAGTGTTGACAGACGAGGGTGCACGGAGCGGACATACAATGCACAAGTATGTGGTGGAAAGTTCTGGGTAATACACCTTCACAGAACTTTGTGCAGCTTTTAAAGTTATTTCAAAGTAGTTTTGAGTTATTTTAAAAAGGGAAAGATTGGCTCTGTAGTGCACGGCGCTAACGGACTTCAGAAACATTTTAAGAAACCAGATTTATTTTCCTGGAGAGCCGTGGCATGAGTGCTCCTTACACCAGCTTCTGACAGCTGCCGACTAGCTCCTCAGACGCGGCCTCACCCAAGTGATGTATCAGCAAAACAAACATGGCCGCGGCAACGAGAGTGTCTTACTTCTGGAGCGACGAAGAAACTTGAGAATTTTCGGTCATGCTGCCACAGTGGTCTCATTGGTGGTGGTCTCCATTTCAAAATGTCTGTAGTTTAAAACTTAACAAAAACTCCCCACAGGAGAATCAAGTTATGCTTTTAATGTAACACCCAAAAACGTAGTGACATACAAAGAGGACCCAACACACACACACACATCATGCAGGAGGACATTCAGGCACATGGTGTGAGTCAGCCGAGCGGGGGGGGGGGGGGGGGGGTGACCGGATTGTCAATGAGCATGACTTGTATTGTGCTCCGGTGATTCTTTGCCTCTTCAATGCTGACTGGAGGAGCGTGTAGCACTGCAGGCTGACGCTACCTTTGTCTGAGGAGGAGGAGGAGGAGGAGGAGGTGTGTTTGATTCGTCTTGAAGGACAGCCGCGGAGAAAACATTCCTTTCTTTGCACCAAACCCCCTCTCCACCATCATGTGTGTAGCATGATTACAGAGTGTGAAAATAGAATTTTTACAGAATAAAAGTAAATCTTAAATCTTAAGACATGTCCCATTCAAACGATAGAAATGAAAGCACAAACAAGTCAAATAGAGACTGAAGACAGAGTTTATCGTCATCCCTCTGAGAGGAGTGAAAACTGTTTTAATGAGTCAACTTTCAACTTTTGTTATTAATGTTTCATTTACACAATTATAAATGTTTTTAATTTGGCAAACCATGCCAAATATTTTGAATATTCATTCTAACATTTCTGTCCTTGTTGTCACGACGATGAAACAGAGAGACAAGTTTTATCTCTCTTAACTCGCTCGGCGCGGAGGATCAAAACCGAGAGCGGATCAATGAGAGAGTGGGTGTTCAAGGTTGAAGCTGTCGTCTGCGTTGAAAAAGAAAAGGCAACATGACAAAGTAAAGATGGAAGGTGAATTTAAACAGCAAGCGGTGAATAACACTGAAGAAAAAACAAGCAGCGCTGAGTGTTTGTTAATGAGAATCAAAAAATACACAAACTCAGCGACAAGTGTTCTCATAAGTTCCGCCGTGAATGAAGAGAGACAAATTTATTTTTAATTTAGTAGAGGCAAACGAGAGTTGATGGAGCCCGAAGGTTATCAAATGACAGCTTTTTTAACGTTACATAACAAACGATCTGCTTGCTGAAGTTGCACCAAGGACGCCACGATCCCCTGAAGCTAGACGTGTTGTGCTTCCTGCAGAAACAAACTGATGGAGGTGTTGATTGAATGTTCAATCTGAGACATGCTTTCATATATTCTGCAGGCTTTGAAATGCCTCTTTATTCATAGCTTTCAGTCACGTGACCAGTCCGGAGGGCTGGAGGGCAAAAAACGCTCAGGACAGTAACGGCCACCGTCGAATAACCTGACAGCCAAAGAGAAAGTCAGATATTAAGATAAACTGTGAGTGTCAGGCACTTGTGATACTGAAACAGCACACAGGACACTATTTATATCACTAGAAAAGGCAAAGTCCGTGCTGGTGTTATGGTTAAAAGAGTTACCGTGTTAACTGATGACTGTCAGCCGAGGGAGTCTGGTTGTCGGACGTCGCGTGTTCTAACGGGAGCCTCTTTGTTTAGCTTTCATTAAAACACCTCTAATAAGTAATTTTAACATTGTGATGATACAAAAACTGAACAAAGAGACATTTGTTAGGACAATTTTGAATCACCTTTAATCTGAAAGTCGTCAGTTAACATGGTCACTCTTTTCACCGTTACACCAGAACGTCCCTTGATATTTAGAGGGGAATTCCTCTAATCGATGTAGGATGGAAGTCTATGAACATACAGGAAGTTTTATGTATTTTTGATCGGTCTGGATTCCTTGTAGAATCCGCTTTACAAAATGGTCTTGAAAAGGACTTGAGCAGAGGTTTTATATTTTTTTTCTAGGCTTCTGATTACTCAAAGTGCTTTTACACCTGCACACTCACAAGGCGCTGACAAAGACGAGGGAGCAAATTGTTGTTTTGCATCTTGCCCAAGGACGTATGTCTCTGCAGTAGCTGGGGATCGAACCCTGGACCTTCCGGTTGAGAGACGTTGCCACCGATTCCCAATTCCCTGATACTCCGAGCACTGTGCCGTCGTTCGCTGCCACTCTTGTCAATGCTAGAGCGAGAGGTCAGAGGTGTCTGACTACACACAACACCCAACAACAGCATCACGTCTTGCCCCCCCCGATTCGATAGGGATAACTTCTCGCTGCGAGGGACGTGGCGAGGAAAAGCTACTTTGAAAATGTCCAGAAATGTTCAGGAGTAAACGGGCTGTAATGAGTCATGATGTTCACACATGCACACTGTGTGTGTGTGTGTGTGTGTGTGTGTGTGTGTGTGTGTGTGTGTGTTTGTGAAACAGAGGAGACCTCCTACCCTGCGCTTCCTTTGGGTTGTTAGGCAGGTTGACTGATGGTGGTGCGAATCATTTGACGTCCCATGATTCATTTTAGGAGGCAAAGAAGTGAAGGAGAGAGTGTTTGTGCCAGATACAGGAGAGAGAGAAAACCTGTGTGTGTGTGTGTGTGTGTGTGTGTGTGTGTGTGTGTGTGTGTGTGTGTGTGTGTGTGTGTGTGTGAGTGTGAGTGTGTGTGAGTGTGTGTGTGTGTGTGTGAGTGTGTGTGTGTGTGTGTTTGTGTGTGTGAGTGTGTGTGTGTGTGTGTTTGTGTGTGTGAGTGTGTGTGTGTGTGTGTGTTTAGGACCCAGGGGGACAGAAGGATGGAGAAAATGAGGATTATTTTTCTCTCCTTAACAGCATATTACATGATGGATAACCACATCCACGAGGACACATGATGGATAGGTATCACACACACACACACACACACACACACACACACACACACACACACACACACACACACAGGTGCACAGCACACACTCAGGGTACTCATGTGATACAAACCATAGTTACCACACACACACACACACACACACACACACACACACAGAGTTGCAGAAAGCACACAAACACATTTGTTATGCTCGTTTTAACACACAATTTGTCACTTTCAGACCCTCTCTTTCTTGCACACACACAGACACACACAGACACACACATACACACACACACACATTCCTCTGTACTGTGTGAAGCTCACAGAGGTTCCTGCTGGTTTTTTCTGCAGGAGAAGCTCAAATGAATTTCCTGTTCTAATTGAATAAAGAGGAAACAACTCAGCAGGGAAGTCACAGCAGGTACATGCAGAGGAAGTGTGTGTGTGTGTGTGTGTGTGTGTGTCCTTAAATAACCAGTTTTGTCCAGTTTGTTTCATGTTGTGTCTTGACTGTGATTGCAGCTGCTGTAACAGTGTAATTTCCTGCAAAAGAAAATTTAAATCACTGCTTTAGCCTTCAGTTTAAAGTTGAAGCCGTGATTTGGACTGATTTAAGGACACGCCCTCCTGGTTATTGTACCCCGACCCGGGCCTGAAACGGAGTACGCTTGGCCCCAAAGTCCGGATCATTTCATCAGTGTGAACACAAACATACCTGTACCGTACTCAGGTACTTTGCCAGAGTCCGCTTGAAGACATGGTCTCGGCCATGATTCATGTGTACTCGAGTACGGTCAGCCGGAGATGTGAACGCATCCGTGCTCTAACAAGGAAGTAGACCGCTTTATGACACATTTCTAAACGGCAGATGTTGTGTCCGCGCAGCAGGGGCCGCTATCATCCTCTGACCTGCACCGTAGATGTGGATGTAGGAAGAGGGTCGCGGTTAGAGTCTTAGAAATTACAAAAACAGCCACAGTTAGCAGGATAGATTAAGCCCTCGAGTGGTTTAACTTCTTCTTCTTTCTGCTTTCTGGCGGATTTGCAAACCAACTGTGTGCAAACTGCCCCCTGCTGTATCAGACTGTGGATAATGGACAATGTTACTAATGTGATCGCGGACCAGCGGGGGGGAGGGGGGAACACTTGAGTCCACAAATGTTGTTGGTTGGACTTTCTGCAATTTTCTTCACGTGCCTTTGTTTTTATATTCCTGTGCGTAAAATAAAGTCAAATCATTTTTCCTCTTCAAGTCGGCGCTGTGCTACTTCTCCGTGTTCAGACTAACATCCACACGGTCCGGTGTTGAAGAGTGCAGCTGTGGAGCTTATTACTCACAGTCAGTGTTTCTCTGAACATACTTAACCGCTAACAGGAAACAGGCTTTTTTTTATTGATCCATTGTGTACTACAGGTAAGAGTGTGTGTGTGTGTGTGTGTGTGTGTGTGTGTGTGTGTGTGTGTGTGTGTGTGTGTGTGTGTTTGTTTGTGAGCACACATTCTCCTCACTGTTCCGATGGATCGCTGCTCTGTTGACCTCTGCAGACCTCAATCATGAAAGCTGTTTACTTTTTGTCTGAGTGTGTGTGCTTGTGCCAGGCACACACGTCTTCATCTGTGTGTGTGTGTTTCTGCTTCTATCACTGCCTGTTTTCTATGTTTCTAAATATGTTTGTGCACTTTATCTTTCAAACAAAAGCCCCGTTTCCTCCAAGCGGTTCAGTTCTGTACAGTACTCATTTATTGGGGTTTCCACTGTCAAAAATTTGGAAGGGTACCAAAATAACTGATGGAGTTAATGTATATTAAAATAGGTTCGGGAGCAGGACTAAGCCCAAGCCACACCTCCAATCACCTGACAAGCCTACTTATAATGAGCCATCCCACTCCACACCGTTTGCCTCGGTTCTTCGACGACCCACCCTCCCTTCCCTTCCTCTCGTCGAACACATTCAACTTTTCAGAGACAAAGGCTCTGTTGATGTCACCGGCGTTCCTCATCAAAATAAATGACATTCTTCATATGTCCGTTTAGGTATCGTGTTGTGTACCCACAGCCTCCTGGCTCCGTGTCTGATGACGAGGTCGTCATTATTATGAAGCTCATTATCCAGACGAAGTAGCATCCTCTGTTTGATGCTCAGAGTGTAAAGTAATGGAGCAGTGTTGGTCATACAGAGGCCGTTGTCATGGAGATAAGACGCACGTCCATGAATTTTCTGCTCAGCGCACAAACGCTTCAAGCAAGTGCTCTAGTGACTATTGTTTCGACCAATCAACGGACTGCAGTGTGTCGAGCTTCAGCCTTCAGGGTCTGATCGGTATGCTTGGCACCCCAACAGAAGGGTACCAAAAAGTAGGTTTTCACTATAGCAAGGACCACGCCACCAAATACGTTTAAGATATTTAATGATAGATCGTATGAATGTGCGACAGAAGAAAATATGCTAAGGCAATGATTATGTTGGAGATGAATGTTGTCGGTTGGCTGGTCTGGAAGGTTGGACTGACTGCAGGCAGAGGGAGACTCAGGAGGGGTTTCCGTCTCAAGCGTAATTCTGCCCGAGCTGATCACGGCCCAGACTGTGCCTAGAATTAGACAAAAGAGATGGATGAGGAAGGAGAATATAACTGAAAAAAGAAATCTGGCACTAAGAATAAAACACCAGGTGGACCCCGGTCCTTTAAAGGCTTTATATGCGATTTTTTTGATCCAGCAGATGTCGCCCTTGAGCACCAGCATGAAACCAAAACAACTCACTATTGTTGTGTTAGCATGCTAATGCTAGCAATCTTTATTATGCTCGTATCTTCACACTGCATGTCAATTTACCCAAAATGAGCGTGATCTAGAAACGCAGTTAAGCAGTGAGTACAGTATGTTATTCTTCTTTTCTCTAGTCCCTCAATTAAACAACTTTTTTTCGTGAGGGGAGGAGTCAGCCGGCCGTCCTGGCGATGTAAACAAAGTAAAGATAGGACTCAGAAAACTCTGAAAGCATCACAGACAGTGGGACTCGGGTGTCAAACCCATTGTAGACAGTCATGACTCACAGAGTTATCTTCAGAGGATATACTTGATTTCTATTACATTTAAGTGTGAAAAATCGCATATAAAGAATTTAACGTTAGTGTGTGAAGAAGAAACATGAACATATAATTAAATAGAATATTGTCGTTCATGATCACATTCATACATGCATAACCAATAAAGTCTGATCCTTCTACTTTGACTCTCACTGCATGCTTTCCCTTTTAGTCCTCGGCTTCCTTTATCCTCCCTTGTCTTCTTTTTTTTTGCTCCCCCTCCTCATCTTTTCTTCTCTCTGTTTTCACCACCGTTGATATCAGTCTCCAGCTTGTTCACCTCTCCCAGGAGGAACTGGAAGCAGCAGGCTCCATTCATAATGCATAAAAGTTCCAGCAACCAAAACACATTCTTCTTCTTACAGTGTGTTTCTACGAGCAGCAGCCCGGAGCCGAGGAAGAGGAATGCGGCACAATGAACTGGCACAGCTTGAAATGCAGACTCCGCTTCCAAGAACCGCAGGAATCCTCAGGTGAGCAGAGGGAAAACAGAGAGCCGCTGCGAGAGGACGCTGCTGATGTTGTGCACGATGTAGACACAAGTACACTACTTTAGTATCCTAACTATAAAGGCTCAAACAATAAACAATGAGTATAAAATAAGGATTCTGTTGGTTTTGATTGTTGGCTCCTTTGTAATGGTGGCATAAAGGAGGAAAAAAGTCGATTTATCATGCAATGTGCAGCTACAAGTAAACTAAAGAGCGCTACCGTTAGCCTGCTAACACAACAATGTAGCTCGAGACAAGGACGATTCTGTTCCGCGCTTAGTGGTGTTTAATTTTGGTGCATTTCCAATATGATAACTCCTTTGTGCAAACACGAGTGGAGAGGGGTTGGAGGTGTGTCTCTGCAGGAGAGCGGGGGCTTCGGTATGGAGGAGGTGTGGCCTAACAGCAGTTTGTTTTGGTTTCATTCTGGTGCTCAAGGAGCGACATCTACTGGATCAAAAGTTGCACTTTTTTCATTTAAGAAACCTCAGCCTTATAGGGCATGAACAAGAATTCATATTCTTTCTTGGAACCAACTTTTAAGACAAACAATTTACCATATAGGTCTATTTAACGTCCTGTTTCTGTAGAAATTAAGGTAGGCCTATGTTTGTGCTTAATGTCTAACGGTTTGATAGTGTAAATTTTAAGGTAGCTACACTACAGCAATATCTGTAATTTTGTCTGAGTTAAACTGTAAATTATAGGGTTATTACATGCTTTTGACTTTACAGAATTTTGTCATTAAATTGACAATTTTCTTAAATTTTTACGGTAAAAATGTGTGTTTTCAACATATTATGACTGTAAAAAGGACATTTTTGTACCGTTTCTTGATTGACGGTAATTCAATGTTTTTACCACAGTGATAAATCTTTTTAGATTTTACGTCTTTAGTCTTTTCCTGTCGCCATTCGACAGTTTGTTATCGTATTTTCTACAGACTTTTTTTTACAGTATAATTCCCCAAAATGACTCCTGTATCCCAAAGAAAACTCTGGAGAAAAAAACATGAAAAACCCCATAGAGGCCTTCCTGTCACCCTGCAAAAAAAACCACCTTGACAAGTCACTCAAAACCTCTAAATATTACTCTGGTATCCACACTACAATGTTTTTCCACAACGTAGAAACAGACACTGCAGTTTCCTCGTCTTTGGTGACTTTTAACAGATTCCCTGGAACCTCTGGGGCCTCTTTGAAGATCTCCGTTTCATCATTAACATCTTCATGTTCTCCTCTGTGCTGCGGCGTTTAAACCTCCAACACGCTGCAGCTTCTCTGAGCTCCTGTAGCTCCAGGCAGCTACCTCAAAGCACGCTGCCCGGGATCTGACTGCTTACACACTTTAAGAACACGTCGACACACACACACACCCTGCCTCAGAGCTGTATGGCAAGTCAGTGTCATGCAGGGAATGCTGCGCGGGCATTCATTGGGCGCATTAAGCAGGTTACACTGAATATGCATGCAGTACTTCCCTCACAGTGAGCGTTCATATGTGTATGATATACATATACATATATGTATTTAGTAATGACAATTCGAACGCACCCCTGGTGTCAGTTTTTAAACTATCCCGATGATGTTTGCACACACCATAATCTTTTTAACCAGCCGACTGTTTCAAGTCAACCACATGTGAGGCAGTAAGAACATAGATTACTTCATGTGCATCAGTTTGAAGCACAACAGACCGTACCTGGAGGAGGCCCCATGACAGAGCATTCATATTAGACAACCACGAAGTAGAGCTCATTTCTAGGTTTTCTGACAACAGACTGCTCATAGAGCTCATAGAAGTAAGGCACTAATTCATTACATTCTGTGATGGGATTAAAAGGGCTGCATAGCAAGCATCGAGGTTGCTTTCCTTTCATATCCAGCATTACTCTCCTCCTGTTTTTCTGCTCTTCTTTGCTTTTAAAATGTTGTTTCAAAGGAAAATACTGAAGAAAATACTGAGCCTATAGTTGCTGTAAGAACCTGAAGTGAGGCTGGCAGAGGAAATCCAAAATAATGTCTCATGGTAGAAGTCTAATGGCATGGATTTTAGAAAAGCGGCCGTTGTTGATTTATGTCTTTGATTTATCTCCCGTCTGCATGTCAGCCAGAAAGATACAAAAATGTAAACGTGTACAGGATGCTCCTGTCTTTCTAAAGCATTTATTATTCATCCAGGAAATGTCTCAATGTGAAGCTAATTCAAATATGTTTGTATGAGTATGAACCTCGGTATCAGTCGCTATAGTTAACACGGACAGCAAAATCTGACACTCAATACAAGCTATAATAATTTGTGTGTGTGTTGCACAAGCAGCTCATCCCCCAAGTGTAAAAACACCATTACATTGACTTTTTTAATCCCTTGAGTGCCTCGACCTGTGCTTTCAAACCCCTCGTTCACTGGATCCCTGCAGGACGAGTTAAAGATTACATTTACTGGGCGTCGGATGGCCTGGCGGTTACATCGTTGGTTCAGCCCCCACCCTCTCCTCCCAACAGCTCCTCTCTCTCTTCAGCTTTTCTTGTCAAATAAATGCAAAAATGCACTCCTCCAAAAAAACACATATATTTACCGCTGAAAGAGTGTGAATGTAGAGAGCAGACATTTTGAAATGGTAAATCTTGTTGCAGGTACTTCAGAGTGGATGTTTTTCATAAACGTGCTGGTCTGCATAACTCTGCAGCAGAGCGGAGGATTGGGGCGTGATGTAAATGTCTACATTCAACTACTTTAATGACCTCGTTGTCTTTGATCTCATCCTAACGAGGCGAAAACGAGGTGTTAACGAGCCTCGTCAGGCTCTGAGGGAGCTTCAGCTACTAATCACTCCATGGGAAAAACTCTCTCTCTCTCTCTGTCTCTGTGTGTGTGTGTGTGTGTGTGTGTGTGTGTGTGTGTGTGTGTGTGTGTGTGTGTGTGTGTGTATATGTGTGTGTGTGTCAGTGTGTGTGTGTGAGAGGGACACTGTGTTGAAAGATGCTGGGAAGCTTCAGGTGACATAAAGTGAGAGTGGTTGGTAGTTTTCCTGAACACTTTGTAATGAGGCCGCAGTAGGCTTCTACAAATGTTGGACAGAAGTTATTTTTTCTGTTTTAAAGCTCGTTCGTTTGTCCTTGAAAATGTTCTGCACAGCTCAGGGAAAAACTTTTTGATAGGAGATGGAGATTCTTGTGACTTAAACATCTGGACTTAAAGGTAGGGTTGGTCATTTTACCCAGCATACACTATGTGTTTAATTCAGTTTTTGTTTGTTTTGTGCTTGTAAGAAAGACTACAAAAGAGCCATCACACCTTTAGCAGGACCAATCCAATGAAACGCACTTCCTGGTTCCCTGTTTGCGATGCACTCAGAGCGCTTCACCACCGAGGTATTCCTCTATCTCTTCATCAACAACAAACAGCGTGGATGCATTGAAGACGATGTGAGGAATGTCACTTTTACAAGAGATTTTAGTGAAAAACATAGATGTGCAATAAGTGAATTAATAAAAAGTATCCCCTGATGTTGATGACGAATATGATGTCAAGTCGGCAAGTTGGGCACCATATTCTTTTCTGAGAAATAGTTCCGACTTGAGCAGGCGTTCAAGTCGTGAATTTTCCAACTTAAAACCTTGATTTTCCAATGTGTGTAACACCACATGAGTGCAGAGTATGTAGCATGTCCAGTCACAATGGGGGGACTTAATTTCCCCTCTGGGATTCATAAAGTATGATCTTCTTCTTCATCATCGTTTTGTCATTGAATCTCTCGGCCGACTTCACCAATCTTCCCCGTGGAAACACAGAGTTACATTGTGACCAGAGGGCTCAAGGAGAAAATGTCCTTTTGAACTGTATGCAGATTAGGCGGTGCACACACCTCCTCTGAATGTTTGTGTTTCAGCCTGACAGAGACATTGACTGAGTGAACCGTCTGAGAGGGTGAGGGGGGCGAGGAGAGAGAGAGAGAGAAGGAAGTTGTACCACAGCAGCCCCGACCTTTAACCTTTACCTCTCACCTTAACTCAATTTTGATTTCTTACCTCCACCCTTAAAGATCAGCCTGAAATGACCCTTTGACAAAGTGAAGAGCCAAACATAAAGCATCGTATACAATCAGCAGATCTGTGGTCTGTGTGTCTCTGCCAGCAGAAAGCTCAGACATGATGAAGGTCACTTCTTTTTCTTTGAGTTGATCACACTTCAGGTTTACAACGCAGCAATCAGGACAGGATGTGATTAAACGGCAGCTTCATAACTGTGCGCCGTCTTTCACTGTCTTTAACAGGAGGGGGAAATCTCGGAGGGGGAAATCTCAACAAGGTACAGAAGTGGAAAATTGTTTTTGTTTCATGGCTCAAAAAGTTTGGCAAATAGTCATTAATGAGAAAAAGTCATGAAAGTGTTTTATGATGTTAAACATTTTAAATTAAAAATAACACAGTAGGAAAAGGTAGAACTGAATCCATCAGGTAAGGCCTGCTGCTGAACATGAGACGATTTAATGCCTGATTCTGCCCCGCCCCCAGATGATCAGGGGGCGTGGCCTGATCTGAGGCTGGTCGCAACCTATTAATGTTCAGATAATCCTCAAGTATGTGGTGTCAATGTGGTTATTGTTCTGCTCCTGATCGAGTCGGAGGCTTCCAGATCTGCAGAATCTTAGATATCAAACATGTTTATTTAAATATTGAATAACCCATCATCACATCCTACATCACCTGCTATTTAGAATATTCATGGACTTAGGTACAGATGAATGTTTGTCTGAGGGAGGCTGAATCTTCTCCCAGAGGGTAAAAACTACAGGTGAAGGATGTGTCATGATTTGATCTTATTTAGTTTTGTATTACAGAGTTTAGGTTTCCATGTTTTAATTTCTCCTGTCCACCCTAGTGTTGCTTGTTTCCTAGTTTAGTCTTCAGTGTTTCATGTATTTATTCTGTAGTTGTCCTCAGTGTTTCTTGTCTTGTGTTCATTTCTCCCTCTGTGTAGTTCCATCCTGTCTTGATTGGCCTGATTGTCCTCACATATGTCTTGTTAGTCTCACCTGTGTTTCATTACCCTGTCTATTTAGTGTCAGTGTTCCTTCCCTCGTGTTGTCAGATCATTGTTGTAAGTTGAGTGTAGTTTTTCCGTCAATGTCAGAGTTTCCAGTGTTTCCTTGCTTTCCCTTTTTGGATTTTGTTCTTGTACGTTTTTGTTTTGCATTTTGCCTCTAGCCTTTTTGTTAAAAATCGTTTTTGTTAAACATCTACACTTGGGTCCAGTTTGTTCTCAATCCATGACAGGATATTTCTGCCTGTCTGATAACAGACTGCTCATAGGTTGTTTCAAGGGAAGTGTCTATGAGCAGTCTGTTGTCAGAAAACCTAGAAATGAGCTCTGCTTCCTGGTTGTCTAATATGAATGCTCTGTCATGGGGCCTCCTCCAGGCACTGTCTGTTGTGCTTCAAACTGATGCACATGAAGTAATCTATGTTCTTACTGCCTCACATGTGGTTGACTTGAAACAGTCGGCTGGTTAAAAAGGTTTAGTCATAAAAAAACGACATGCACATGATTATGGTGTGTGCAAACATCATCGGGATAGTTTAAAAACTGACACCAGGGGTGCGTTCGAATTGTCATTTTTGCTTAGGAAGGTTCCTAACTGAGTAAAATGACCCGGAAGCATTTAAGTGGCGTCCATGATAAGAGCCGTTCGAATTCTCTAAAACCTAAGGAAAGGTGGGTCAATGCTTCCTTTATAACCTCCTTCATCATAGGATACACTGGACCATCCTTTACGAAAGGAGATGAGATATGCCGCCCCACAATTCCTTTCGGCCGCAACATTTAAAGCGAGTCGCGCATCCAACCGTTCACGAACATTAACGATGATCGTAAAGTGACACAGATCATGTAAGAGATGAAATACATTTTTAGCCAGATGATGTTTTATTCAATGTATTTAATTAACTTAAGAATGCTTTGTGCAGTTGTACATTTGTGTGCTTAAAACATTCTGTATATCTTGCATAAATTTAACAATTAATTTCATACAATCATGTTTATTTTGATGTTGATTTCTGAGTGGACAGGAAGCGGATGGTTTCACTTTTCTTACTCGTAGCCTGGTATTCTATATTGCTTTTATTTAAATCCCAACCTTGTGGTAATTAGGATTATTTCACCGGTAAGAAGACACAGGGGAAAGTTTTTTAGATGATCTTTTAGTAGTCCATTTTCGGAACATTGTAGTTTCACCACACGGCGGACCCACGTCATTAACCTCCGCCGGCCTGTCGCATTTAATGACGTAGCCTAGTGGAAATGTGGTCGGATTGTCAGAGCAACGAGATCGCCTTTCCCTAAGTCCTTTATGAATTCTCCTAACATCTTTCCTTAACCTCATGACGTTTTCCCCCGGGGTTAAGGTAAAGTGGATAGTGAAAGGAGATAGGAGGGACAATTCGAACGCACCCCAGGTCTTCACACAGTTCTCCATCCTGTGTGGTTTGGTTCATCTGTCACCCTCAACCTCTGACCTGAAACAGGCTGTCAGGACCGCATTCCAGTACACATGAATCGAGCCTAAGACCACCTCTTCAGGCGGACACAGTACCCGAGTACCTTTGGGTTTGACACGGATCCGGGCCCTGGTCCCTATTGGAAACCACCCTTGAAGTGAATCCATATGTTGTGAATAGTAAACAACAAGAGAAACAGGATTCTGTAGTGGACCATTAACGGCTTCAGTCTGAAACTTTCAACAGGAAAAGAGAAACTCTCTCTCTGGTCTTGGCTGCTGATGTGCAGCAGGGGAAACGCCTGTAGTGATTTGTCTGACAGGGAGCAGATCTGGCCTAGATTTTTTCTGCTACACTTTCTGACAATAATCAGCCAATTAGGGAATTCAAACAAACTATTCAGCACAATTAATTTTTTGTTAAAACAGACTGTAAAAAGTTTTCTTCACAAGAGGAGCAACAGAGTTAGGACTGATTCCAGGTGGGAGTTAAAACATGTAAGACACCTTTTTTATGTGTCTGGCAAAGTGAAGCTTTCATCGTCTGACACTCCTTTGAGTTTCCCTCAGGATCACTACCTTGTGTATCTCTCTTTCTAACTTACTTTTCACAAGATTTTTGATTTAAATACTGGAGGTCTTGGTCAAAATATGAAGCTTGGGATTGTAATTTATTCACATGACATTATAAGTCCTTATGAGGGTTTTTATTTAAGGTGGAGTTTCCTTACAAAGAATCTTAAAGGGCTTTCACACTCTTGATAATCTCCTGATATTTACCGGAGGAGCTGCATGTGTGAACGAAAAAGCCACATTTTTCACTCGGACCTCTCCCGGAGTTTTTCCTGCCAGGCCCCTCGTATTTTTTCCGCAGAAAGTCAGAGTGAGCTGATGTGAGCACACAGGATATTCTCAAGAGAATTCACATCGAGGGAACCAAAGAGTGTTCTCCACTCTTTAGTTCAGATTGTGATTCCTTTGAACTACGCATAGCATTGATATAAAGACAAAAAAAATTCATTATAGAAGCAAATGCTCTATTCAGACACACCCCCGTCATCCCTCAGCACCCCCTGAGTTCTCCTAGAATTATTGTCAGGATGAACTCGATTTGTCTTCAAACTGACTGCAGCTTTCTGTCAGGATTAGACAAAGTTTTGTCGTCACTCTTTCTACTTTCTAGAAAGGAACAACTGATGAACATTTCCGATGGTCTGTGGCTGATTTCTTTATCACTCTCAAAGCTCTACCTTCTGAGCTTTCCTGTTTTTCTGTTTCTGATCAGCTTCATCACGTTTATTCCCTGAAACCTCCTCCACCTGCTCGACATTTATTAAAAAAATAAATAAAGCTGGACCTGCTCCTTGGGAAAATCCATTCATGAAACCACCACCTGTTTGGAAAGCTAAACTCCCCTTAGAAGCCAAAATTTCCTTGTGTCGCTGCCTGATGTCATTCCTGGATTTCCAGATTCAACCACCTTTTTTGTTGAGGTGTCAGATTAACACAACATTTCTTTATGTTGTTTTTTTTTAGCTTTGACTCCATTCGACGCGCTCAGCTGTCACCTTTTCGGTACTCGGATCCGGACCCGGGTTAGAGTTGTTAGGGTTGTGAGGGTTAGTGTGAAACCACCCTCACAAATCTCCATTCTACAAGTGTCCAACAGCGGCCATGTTGCTGCTGCTTTTTTTGCAAACCGTCTGTGATTCTTTTGGTTCTTGTTTGTCTGCAAAATGTTCTTTCAGTCTTGATTTTGCATTCACAGCGAGCTCTGCTTCACCTCTTATCTACGCTGGGCTAACTATTAAACAATCAATACATTTTCATTTCCAAAAAGCATTCAAATCAGCCTGTGACTTCAGGAAGACGCTTTCCTGGGGCAAATCAAGGTTAAAGAAAATTGATGCTCAATCATCCGTTGCGACATTTTCCACCCCGACAGGATTAGGCTTGCTGGATATTTACCTCGACGTGGAGAATAAAGGAGGCTGGATTATTGCTGTTTACGGGGCTTTGTGCTGCTGCTTGTGGTAAAGAATTCAATTAAAGAGGGAAATTAAAAAATGCATATAGAATTTAGTCTTTTTAATGCCTCATTGTGTTAGAGCGTTATGTTGGCTGTTGAAGCGTTCAGTCTCTGATGTGAACAGAATTCAGAAAATGTGATTTTCAGAACAGCAGTGGGACTTCTTTGAAACGTGTTTTTATTCTAATTCAGTGATTATATAACTCACAGGAGGTTTACGGCGGAGCAGTGACGGAGCAGAAGGATATCAATGGAAACAGGAAGCATCATGTTCAGTAAGCGTTAGAATCCGTCTTGGTGTTGTGTTGCATTCTTGTAGAATGGAGATTTGGGCCAAACCTCGAGTCCGAGACGAGTCTGAAGTCTCTGAGGGGCAAGTCCAAGTCAAGTCTCAAGTCACATTTGTGTGTGACACAAGTCTGAGTCTCAACCTCGAGTCTGAGTCAAAACCAGTGGAGATTCTGGAGTCTGTTGGGGCCCTAGGCAAAAAAACAATTGGGGGGCCCTCCAACCAGCGTTCATCACCATCATGTCGGCAGTGTCCTCCTGCTTCCTCCTCTTCCTCATTTCTCCTGTTTATTTTATCTCACCTATAGAAGGATAATTCCTCTTCATTTTTCTTTGTTGACTTTCATCAACAAACTTTTTAACAGCAATAATGCATGCGACGCTTAGCAGGGTAACATGAGTGATTGCTGTCGGCACTTAGGGAGGTTTCCTGCTGTCGTTGCAAAATTTGCACATTTTGTGCCACTGCTTTGGTTTAAGTTTGTGAGTCCTCAAGGGCCCCCCCCTAGTATTGGTCTGGGGCCCCAAGCAGTTGCCTGCCCTGCCTGTTCACGAGCAGCGCCTCTGGTCAATACATTACTTTATTGTTCACCAGGGGGAAATTTGTTGGCACATGAAGAAAACATATAAACAAACAGGAAGAAACACCAAGGCAATGAAATGAGTGGAAGCTTATTTAGAGCTTCAATAGCTGACGGAACAAAGCTCTTTCTAAAGCGTGCCCTCTTCCAGGTCAGAGTCCTGGATATCCGATCTGACGAGGGGATTGAGTGGGTGAGAGGGGTCCTGGACTATGTTGAGTGCTCTGTGAGTCAGTGCTTTGTAGTTAAGGTGTGAAAAGTTTGGGTAGGTAGGCCGATGATTTTTGAAGCGATATTTGAGATACGAGTCGAGTCTGACGTCTCTGACGGGCAAGCCCAAGTCACGTCTCAAGTCCCATTTGTGCGTGACTCGAGTCTGAGTCCCAAACTTGAGTCCCCATCTCTAGTGTGAGAACATACATCCTGAGCTTTGGTTTTTAATAGTTACAAATCAGTTTTATTCTTCTGTAGATTTAGGGTGTAGGTGCTGAAAGTGACGACTCATTGCACGGTTGGCTCAACACTTTCCAATCTGTCGCTCTTGGATCTCCAGTCGCTTTTGGTTCTATGCTTTATTCTATTTCTTGTTGAGTATTTTGGGCAAAATTTCAAATTAAAGTTTAAACCCTATGTGTCGTCCCTCCTCTTGAAACGTATTCTGTCTCTGTATTTTTTAACCTTTGTTAGTTTTGTTGGGTTTAAAAGTATTTCATACTTTCCAGCTGAAGTAAACTCCTGAAGTAATTCAACACTTTACTTATGAATCATTAAGACCTGAAAAGAAGTGAAAAATAAGGTCAGAGTTTTAAATCATCTTTTAATCTGAAACATCGGGGACACTTTTTCTGGTATCCCTCTCTGCTTCAAAAATTATTTTCTTTTTTAAATCTCCTGTGATTTCATTTTGTGGTTCTTACAGCATCAAAGTGTACTAAGTTCAATTATCCATGACCCGCACTGTTAGAAAAGATGTATTTGAAACTACTTCAAAATGAAGAAGAGCTTCATCTGACGTTGCTACAAAAGGACAAGTGGAGGAGAACGGGAACATGTTGCTTGCTATCTTTTATACTTTTTGACTGAGCCTCCTTTACATGGTTTGGATTTAGTGTGTATGGGTTATGTAACTGTGCAACTGTTACCAAACACTTGGTTACAGGAAGATGATGGAGCTTATCCTTGTTCCTTTCTTTTCACTTTTATTATCTCTTTCAGTTCAGTAAAAGGGCTTTCACACTTGCAGAAAATGCAGGATTTTTTTTTCCGCAGCAAGTCCGAGTGAGCTGACCGAGGCAGCAGGATATTCTCCGGAGAATTCACCTCGAGCCAATAGGAGGCGGCGGTGATGTTTATGTCCTGTGACTGCTGACGGTGCATAGAGTGTCTGCACGCGGCCGCTACGATCTCCTCAACATCACTTTGATCAGCGGAGACGGATTACTTACATGTGCTAAAAACTGAATCCACATATAAGCCGTTGAAGGGCAGCCAAAAGACGATTAGCTATTTTTTCATGTTTTCACCTCACCGCTCATTAAAGGACGACGGACTGGTTCCTCTACTATATGTGCACATAGCCTTAAAAATGTTGCTCACCCACTTCCACTTACCTCGCTCCGGTGATTGTCAACTCTTTGTGATGTCACCTAATATTCATTCAAATGGAGGTGGAGCTTATGAGCCAGTCAGCAGGGGGAGCTCTGAATGTTATGGCTTCATTTTGGGGAGCTGTCATGTTGTCCATCTTTTTGATACCCTTTATGGTCCGAGGTTTATTCATTCCTTTGTATCACTTCCAGGCTACATTGATTTCTTATATGTGTAGGTGTCTATTTGTTCATCTGGGTGGGGTATTTATGAGCCGCTGTGTGTGTGTGCGTGTGTGTGGATTGTACCTGAGCTTATCAGGGAAAGCGTTGTATGAAAAGGTCAACGTGAGGTAATTAATCTGTCATGTTTGGTGTCTCAGGATAATAAAGATCTCTCTCACATGTGATGCACGCTGACACATTTATTTCAGTGTGTTTTCAGTCTTTATGTGTGAACGTGTGTTAACATGCTTTCTACAGCTATGATTTATTCAAAGACATTTATAGATAGAAGCCTGACATATAACCGTCATGTTTGAGTTGAGGGGTTCAGTCCCAATCATTGGTGTACACACACACACACACACACGTACACACACACACACACACACGTACACACACACACACACACACGTACACACACACACACACACACACACACGTACACACACACACACGTACGCACACACACACACACACACACACACACACACACACACACACACACACACACACACACATACACACACACACACACACACACACGTACGCACACACACACACATAGTCTGACAGCCATTACAGGTGATAGATTACCTCGGTATTTAATGTGAACACAACAAACAGAGAAGTAGATATAGGCTACTACTCTACTGTGAGTGGTATTAAGATCCAATCTTAACATCCCCGATTTGTTGGGAGATCGTCGGGGGAAGCCCAGATTTGTTTAAAATCAAATATATATATATATATATATATATCAAATATATGTTTGATATTTAGGATTTAAAATCTCGACAGTCGATGAAACTGTCTGGAGGAAGAGAGGACAGTGGTGGCGACCGGCATGCATGTGACAGTTACATCCACGTCTCCCCAGACATTTCTTCACCCTAAACTTTTTTTTTCTCTCTCTCTACACAAACCATTAGAATCACAAATTTAACTCCATTATTTACCTGAGGTCATGTGAGTTGGTGCGTTCCTCCGCCCGGCGTGATAATCTTACTAACATCCTGTAGTATGTGATGTGCCATGATTTTCACATCTTGTACTGTGAGCATGTGGAGAAGAAGATCTGTTAGGATTCTCCTCGTGTGTGATCAGGATCAAAATCAGAACCTTTTTTTTTTTTTTTTAAGATTTATTTTTGGGCTTTTTGTGCCTTTAATGGAAAGATAGGACAGTGGATAGAGTTAGAAATCAGGGAGAGAGAGAGAGAGAGGGGATTGACATGCGGGAAAGGAGCCACAGGCAGGACTCGAACCTTGGTCACCCGCTTGGAAGACTACAGCCTCCATACATGGGGCGAGCGCACTAACCACCGCGCCACCAGAATCGTTTTTTAATGCCAAGCATGACATTTACACATACAAGGAATTTGTCTACCAGAAATTCAAAATCACGGGACGCTGGTGGAGGCCATGGTCTTCCGGGCGGGCGGCCCAGGTTCAGGTCCAGCCTGTGGCTCCTTTCCCGCATGTCGTTCCCCCCCCTCTCTCTCCCTGACTTCCCGACTCTGTCCACTGTCCTATCTCTCCACTGAAGGCACAAAAAGCCCAAAAATAAATCTTTAAAAAATCAAAAATAAATTCAAAGTCAGGAAGGATTTTTAAACTCTTGCAGTGTGAGCCGGGCTTTAGTGAGATCTTTGGCACTGGGAGGAGGCAGCTGGTTCTTTAAAGGTGGGACAGTAGGAGCTGGTTGTAGGGCGTAGGCAGGCCATGAGGTGGTCATCAGTCAATGTTGATCTGATTTTGGACTTCATGATTTTCATGCGAGAGAAAGCAGACTGTAGATCCAAAAAGAGCTGCCAGGTTCCAGGCATGTTTGAGGTTGGGATACTTTTGTTCCAGCTGTAGGATCCAGAACTCTCCGTTTATGCCGGGCGTCGCACCGAATTTGATATCAATGTAAGAATCTCCTTTTCAGCAGCAGAGCTACCCCGGTGGAGCACTGACACAAATTTGGAAGCAAACATCGATACTCGCACCAAAAGGAATACACACAGCTGGCAACAGGTTTCTCAAATTGCTCTGAGCTTGCTCATTGTGACGAACAATTTCAAGCTGTGCGGCGTCTTTGTTCTGATGTTTTAGTTCTGCTTGCATGTGAGGAAAGTGCCTGATGTACTTTGTCCTGCATGACAGTGGATGTTGCAGCTCATCTTCATCAACAGATGAATCACAATTTTATCTTAAAAACATCTGAGGGAAATGTTTTGAAGTGCCTGCATGGGTTTTTAAACGTCTTTTTGTTTTTGGAATCAAATTTAAATCGCAGAGAGCAGAACATCAAAGAGTCTCCCAGGTCACATTAAAGTCTCTCTCTACATGGTCAAACAGATGGACACCATTGCACGATGACTGTCACGATCACAACACTTTCTGCAAACTGTGCCACATGCAAACACAAATCCTAGAAAACTACAAACGTCTCTGCTTTTAAGCCCACTCGCTGACCTTTAAGCACGCTCCCACAAATGTATATTCACGAGCCGCTGTGTTTTACATGTTTACATGGAACGTGGAACATTCAGCCTGTTCCTCCAGGCTGAATGTAAAGTACCTCCCACATCTGTAACCTTCAGCGGAGGAGATGGACATCAGGGTATTAAAGTAGATAACAGCCATGAAGTGAGAAAACTATCCCCCCACACTTACACAACACCGCTTCAGCTCATTAAGCAGCAAAGTTGCCGCCGTAATCTGAGCAGCGACTCGTTAGGAAGCTTTTAGGGGTGAAAACCAAAACGGAGGATTTCCTTCCTGAGCTCCACAATCCGTCGAAACATGTTAATTGGGGCAAAATAAGGAGAGGAGGTAATTATGTCTCTTCCTAAATCTGTTGTGTTCTCACTGAACGATCTGCTGTGGAGAAACTGAGGGGGTTAGAGAAGGTGCGTCTGAAAAGTAAAGAGCTAACAAAGAGACTGCAAAAGATTGCTTCACTGATGACATCATTTAAAGTGTTGGAAATCTAACTGGTCTCCCAAAGGCATCAAAAAAAGATTTTATAAAATCAAAGTTGAGTTCTTAAGGGAAAAGGAAAATGAATCCAAGAAAATATTTCATGTAAAGTATGGGTGTGCAGAAACATCATTATCTGTATCTGCATTTGATAGAAAACTATCTGTGTGTTTTTTTTACTTTCTTGCATTGTATATCATGAAAGGTAAATCTCCCATAGTTTTCATCACACACATGTTCACACAATGATATGCAGAATACTTTTGCAAACACGTGGAGAGTTTTCTGAACTATTCTGCAAACATATATATATATATATATTTTTTTTTAACAATTTCCTGGATGATATTGAGCATGTTGGGATGTAAAAAATATGTGTGTCCATCTCATTGTCCATCTCAAAAGTGACAGCGTAGGACGTGTGTACGAGGCCTCAGTGTGTGCCAGGCTGAAGAAGTTTATGGTTGCACTCACTATTTCCTCTCTGGTCTGGTGAATCATGCCAGTGCAGAGTCAGGTATGTGTGTGTGTGTGTGTGTGTGTGTGTGTGTGTGTGTGTGTGTGTGTGTGTGTGTGTGTGTGTGTCTAATTGTCGCTGATTAAGAGCAGGTGTGTGAAGCTTACTCCCTCTGCTTCCAGCGCTCTGTGCTGACTCATTCTCTCACAGAGTCAGAGGAAGTGAGAGGTTCATTCAATGTTCTTTCTGTGTTAGTGCTGTGTGAGTCTGCAGGAACTCAACAAGAACCTGTTATTTACTCTCCATTTCTCTAGTGTCTCTCAGAGAAGCTTCAAATAAAAAGCCAGTCCTGAATGTAAGGCCGAGTCCTTTCACTCGCCCGCTGTAGCTGCACACCTTGAAGAACAAAGACATGTCTCGATTAGAGGCCTTATAAGTGTTTAGTGTTGAAATGGTTTAAAGAATAAAAAAATGAGAAAAAGCTGCAAGACGCAACACTTAAAGATAAACTTCAACACCTCTCCAAATGTTAACTGTATTGTGTATTCCTGGCTTATTGCTGCATCCATGACCTCCTCAGGTGCTCCAAGTTGGGAAGTAGTTCTTCCAACTTCAGTGTTTTCATTTCAGTTCAGAAACAAGAGCACAAAAAAAGCGTTGATGCTACAAAGATGATCAGTGAAAGTAACTGCTACAAGTTATATTCGAGCAAAAAGTTGATGTGCAATACTTTAATTAATAAAAAGTATTTTAACATTAACAAAACACATTTTGCCCCTCGTGATGACGATTCTGACGTCAAGTCGGGAAGTCGGGCACCTTAATTCTTTTGTTTCTGAGTTGTTGCTCCGACTTGAGCAGGTGTTCATGTGCATTTTACAGTTTTCGGAAACTCGTTATTCCGATGTGTCTGACGACACATGAATGCACCGTCACTCTCTAACCGACGGTCTTGTTGAGAGTGACAGAAGAAGGCGGGGGGGGGGGGGATGTGTCGGCTTCTGCAGTTTCGATTTTAAAAACTTACACTAGCTCCTGTCCAATCACCTGCAGCACAGTACAAAGGGCCTCACTTACCAGTCAGGTGCAGAAACCATTGGAGATCTGGGCGCACAAAAGAAGCTGATGTAACGTGTATCATGAGGGGGAAACAAAGCCTTAACAGACAGCCACAGATGTGACTGTGGACGGTGAAATGTTGTGTTTCTGTTAAATGTCCCTCAGGAAAACAACCAACACCTGGTCCATCTGCTGCTTCATGCAGGAAAGTTTCATGTAGAGCAGTGTGAGGACAGGAGGAGGCACGTTTCCTCACAAATATATGAGAAATAACCTGAGTTTAAAATACAGTGAGTTCAGATCTGACAGGTGGATTTTTTTTTACATCAGATGTGGCTCAACAGACGGACATTAACAGCAGCTGGTTGAAAAATCACATTACAGTTTTTTACTTCAGATTGAGTCTAGTTGTGTTTTTTAGTCTGATTTTCACTTTTTTTTAAACACAGTTTGAAAGATGATATTTGAAGTGGCAGAACCAATTCACAAGACGCGGCTTACAGATGTTTTTAGGAACTGGACGACAGAGAGAGGACTCTAAAAACTCACTTCCTCGTTAGTGAACATGTAGACATCAAACCAAACTGCCTCCTCTGACTAACCAAATTAAACCACAATGAAATACGCTGCATGATAAACTGGATTTTGGTCGGTCCTCTTCACTGTAATTATGATGCCGATAACCGACTGTAGCTGCCAGGAATTGCCGTAGATTGTCAGGATCAAGGTGAGTCCTGGTGCAGTGTGAGTGCAGGTTAGTGTCTGCCCTTGCTGTCTTGTACCAGTGCTGTGCTTAAACTTTCTGCCCCACCACGACCCCCAGCGTCGACCTGCAGACTTTGAAATTAGAAATGATCTCACTCCTCAAATCTGCATGTAAAATAAAACATGTTCCACCGCTGCAATGAAACTTTTTAAACCATTCAGGAAGTGAGTTATCAGACTGAAATTAAAGTTTTCTACACTTAAAAAAACTAAAGAAGAAATCACAGTTTTCACATGTTGCTATAACGACCAGCTCATTGCACAATATCCATGACTTAAGATGACTTAACCTGTGGTTTTGCACATTTCTTTAATCGGTTACTGTGAGTTTAGGTCTATGACTTTTGTTTCCTTGCCGTCCTTGAAACTCCTTCCAGCCTGTGTGATGCTGCCCCAGCAGCTTTTTGAAGGTTTAGACGCCAGCAAAGAGAGCTGACTGAGACAGCTCGCTCCGTTTTGTTCTGTCAGAGTTTATTCAGGTGACACTAGATCAGAGTTTGGAAGTGAGACGTTTTATTTTGGCACAATGACACCAAATCTGTCTTTTTTTCCTCCAGAAAAACTTTCAATCAGGATTTTAAAGGAACACAAACTCTCTGTTCCTCCTCCAGTTGTTCTCTCTCAGCCCGAAAGCAGAGCGGCCTCAGACACAGCGCTCTCTCTCTCTCTCTCTCTCTTTTGTGCTCCAACATCAGACTTTTCACTGAAGGAATCAAATAAGTCTCTTTAATGCTCGCTCTCTCGCTCCGTTTCACTGCGGCACTGGAGGAAGGAAACTCATTTAATATGAGCGTGAAGAGAGACTAATTCAGAGAGATTTCAGAGGCTATAGGACCGACATTTCTTTCTCTTCAGTGCCTGAGACATCTCATCGACTAAACATAAAATAAGAGATCTAAACACAGATGAACTCAAACTCTTATTGCAAAGTTTTCTATAAAACTATATAGATATAAAAACTCTTAAGTAACATTCAAATAATCAGTGAGTATCTTCTTCTTCTCTCTAGTACTAGGAGCCGGCCGTCCCTTCCATGTAAACACGGCTCTAACAACAACACAGCCAGCGGGACTCGAGCTTCTCACTCATTGTAGACAGTCATGACTCAGAGACACATTTACATAGACTGGATTTATGATGTATTTATGTGGAACATGTTGCACAGTCTTCCTTTAAGGAGATAAGTTTAGATTTCTTGATACTTGGATTCTGTTTAGTGAAAATGTCCAACCCCTCATCAACAGATGAAACTCAAGCTATTAGCAAAATCTCTTCATTATATGACAGAAGACAATCACTACAAATCTTTGTTTGTTTGATTTGTTTATGTCACTTGATTAAGACTCTAAAACATTCTGTTCTTTTTATACATTTCATGAAATCAAAAACAATTCATGAAACTCAAAGGCGTTTTCACCAATCATGTAATGTGATATTTGTCATCATCCAATGAGAGCAGCCCGTGAAGCGTCAGCTCTTTTTGTAACGCGTTTGAAATAAATGTATCTAATGTAGAAATGTGGAAACCTCAATTTCACATTGTACATCTTTACATTGAAAAACTGCATGAAAATGTCTACGTTTGGGAATCACGTGACTGTGACATCATCAGGGTGAGCTCTGATTTAGAGTCTGATTGGACAGCTCCTCTTTTTAAATGGAGGAGCCAAACGTCAGACAAAACAGGTGAGTTCACCTCCCGGTACAGTTGGAGACGTGTGGTTGGAGGAACCTCATTAAATATGGTTACCGAGCAATTCTCCCTACAACACGCAGCAGGGTTGATCTTCTTCACATTAGCAGCAGGTTAAAAGTGTTTAAACTTAAAGCCTGTCATTTAAAACCGAACTTCTTAAAAAGATTGATGGCGTGTCCCTTTAAGAGCCTCTCCTGCCCCGTTTGTGCGCGCTCTTCCCCAGGTACCTGACTACGCACGGAGCTCCCGGCGCGGCCTCTCCCCCCCCCCCCCCCCCCTGCCTCCCCCCCCCCCTGCCTCCCCGTCATTTGGTTCGCTCCACTCGGCTTTCGGCTGCTTATGATCCCCGCCCCTCTGACCGGCGCGCAGTCGGAGCTTCATCCCGGTATCGGAGCGCACACTGAGCCTCGCCGCCCGCCTCTCTGTCCTGCTCTTCTCCCCTCGCTTCAACCTCTTTCTGCGTTTTTGCCTCCTCCTTTTGGTAGGTCAGTCCTCTCTTTTTCTTTCTCTCTTTCTTGCTTGTCTGGTTTCACGGCTCCTTTTTTCTATTTGTCCGATCGGCTGGTTGGATTTCTCTCTCTGCTCTCTGCGAGTCTTGGCTGGAGCTTGTAGCTGGAATAAAGCCCATCTCTACTACCTTTTCTTTTTTCTTTCACATTTTCTCGCTTGCTTCTCTTCAAACGCAAAACATGCCTTTTCTCCCCTTCTGATCTTTCATGGTTTATTTTGATTTTCATCTATTTTATTCTTCAGTTTGCCCTTTTTTTTTATTTCATTCTTACTCTTCATTTTCTTTCTTGTTTGTTTTTTACAAAGCCACATGGGATTTATAATTGGTGCTAAACTTGCTGCGGATGATGATGCTGATGCTGATCCTGCAGGTGTTGACGGAACTTCACAGCACTGCTCCCTGTGTGTGTTGGGACTGTCCGAGCTGTGATTCTCGGTCAGTGACGCTGGGTGTGTGTGAATGTGCGTGTTTACTACCACTACGTCCACGCACGCGCTGCAGCCTTCAGCCTGTGTCAGTCTGTCCTCGTGGAGCGGAGCACGAGGAGCTGACAGGTCCGGGGTGTGACTCTCTCATGGGTGACATCAGCAGGCTGACTGCTCGTGCACAGCTGAACCTCACTGCACGTGGGGGGATTTGTTTGTGACGTCTTTTCCCTGTAAGTTCACAGTCTGAACTTTGTGATGATTTGTTTTGTACGACCTGCTGGATGATTGATGAAGTGTTAGTGTGTGTTCAGCTGCAGAGGACGACTTCAGACATTTTCGTACCCTTGGTCTGAGCAGGATCGACACACTTTTTATTTTGAGTTGTTTATGTTTTTTTTCCCTCTTCAAGCTGCTGCTTACGTCACAGTCGCTGTTATTTTTTAATAGAATTGGAAGAAAGTTAAATCCTAATGATTTTTAATGCTAGTTTCCTTTACTCACACACCTGTACACACATGCACACTTCTTCCACTGACGATAGTTTTTTCAAGATCAGGGGCTGCAAACCACTATCATTTCCAGACATCTGACGAGACTTTTTTATGAAACATATTCAGCACGAGCACTTACCATCACGTTGGCATTTTACTGATTGAACTCGCTGAGCTCAGGGAAGTGTCTGTGTGTCAGTCCTGTTAGAAGTCTGATAAAGAGAAAAGTCTCAGCACCGTAATAACAAACATTGTCCTGTCGCTTCAATTAAACTCTTCAATTGGATTCACGATTCTTAAACAGTTGGAAACACATCTTTTAAACACATTAAAGGGAGAATGTGCAACTTTTTGATCCAGTAGATGTTGCCCCTTGAGCACCAGCATGAAACCTCCTCTCCTCCAGAGACACACCTCCAACCCCCCCTCCACTCACGTTCACACAGAGGAGTTATGAATTAGAACGTCCCGTCCATGTAAACACGGCTCTCACAACAACACAGCCAGTGGGACTCGAGCTTCTCACTCATTGTAGACAGTCCTGACTCAGAGACACATTTACACAGGATAGACTGGATTTATGATTTATTTATGTGGAACATGTTGCACATTCTTCCTTTAACTAACGACAGGAAATGTCTGAAGTTATTCCCATGAAGCTGAATGTCTCTGCACAGCTGGGAGCTAAAACCTCCGTATTTAAAGCTACAGAATGGGCTTCATGATTGGACCAGAATTGCACCACTTTCCATGAACACGTTATATATTTTGAAGGGACAAATGACGGGTCTAGTTAAAGAAGGTAAAGGCAGGTGTGAGTGCTCAGACGGAGCAGAGAGCGGTACAAAAGACGGGACACGTAATCCTGATGCAGCAGCACTCTGCCTCTCGCAGCGGCACTATAGCAACATGTTGACGCGTGTGAGTGTTTAATGTGCAGTGTGTCACTCTGTGGTGTCGAGTGAGACGTAGCTACAGCTGCAGGAGGACTGTGAGGATCAGAGGAGGTGGAGAGTCTGCAGGATCCGATCAGCGAGGCTGCGGAGGTTTGTGAGCTCGACTCTGTGACGGCGTTTGGTCTTTATTATTCTCGAGCAGCATGTTCAGAGCAGTCATGAGTCATCTCTGTTTGTTTACTGTGTGGACGGATCAGTCTGCTGTAGGGCTGGGAGTCTTTGGATGTCTCACCATTTCATTTGATTTTGATTCTTGGGGGTCACAATTTGATTCAGAATTTCAAAACGATTCTGGATTCATGATTTAAAGTCTATTTTTTTGAATAAGTATGCTTCAGAATCTACTCGAGTCATCTGTGAGACTGAGGCTGAATTTCTCGCTGCTCCATTTTGGCGTTGTAATGAGTTAAAGAGCTAGCTTTAGCACTCACTTACTGACTGATTATCTCCAAAAAAAAGTCATGAATCTGTTTAAAATCTCACAAGATCATAAATGTGTACATAAATGGATTTTTCCCCGCACCTCTAGTCTGCTGCAGACGATGAGTCTGTGTTTTGTTTAGAAGAATGCCAAGAACTCATTTTTCTTTGATTAGTTGTGGAGCGAAGTGTAACAATTAAATATGTCACGGTCACTTTCATCCCCAAAACAAGTTATTAGAAAAACACAAATAACTGACACTCAGTTCCATTTTTCAGATTCTGTTTAGAGCTCCACACATGAATACTTTCTTATCTGTGTGTTTCAGTCGTTCTCAAACCAGAAATGTGAAACTTTTTTCCAGTTTTAGCTTCTTAAACGTTCTGTGAAGTCATGACGGAACCTGAAGCATGTCTTGGGTTTTTAACTTTTTGTCGGGCAAAAGACGACTTTCATAATCCGAAACTGGGATTTTATTTTCACCTTTTTAATCATTTCTGTTTAACTAAAAGATGAAATGATGAATGTATTGGTTTCTGCAGCATGTTTCAGTGACACTGCATGCTGATGATCAAATTTTCTTTTGCAGCTACATTTCTCTCCAAGGCGTCTGCGTTGTTGCCTCTTGCTCTGTAAAAGAACACTGAAATGAGAGAGTGGGCTGCTGCTTCTTTCCTTTTTTCTTCTTCACACTCTGCCAACGTGTCTTTGAGAGCAACAGAAGCCGAGATGAAAGGTTCTCACCTGACAGCGCTGATAATGTAACACTTGATGGCAGCACAGTGGAGTCTCACAGCTGAGCAGCTACAATAGAAACTGTCAGCGAGAGAACCACAGACTCAGTGTGTTCATCACTCTGCTGCCGCTCCGTCTATAGAAAAGAGAATCATAAGAAACACACATGCATTAATAATGAGCCTGATATGAAGTTGAACGTGTGAATCATTCTGCTCCTCTGTGAGCTGATAATGAATAGATGTTTCTGCTCTTAGATTCGGCGTGATGAAACTCAGTGTTTGAGGCTGTGGACACAAAGCCGAAGGACTGATGTTAAACATGACGACTGAAAGTTAGAAATCAGATTTCTTGTGGAGACAGAAAAAATATTGTATATTCACATTTATTGTGTTGATCCGTCAAATGCAGTTATCAAACACTTGTGGAAAAGATTTAGAATGAAGACAAGATGGTCACTCAACTTGACAGTAACTTTGCATTTTTGTGCATTATCCCGCCTGACAGTCTGCGTCAGGTGATGATGTTTGTTGTAATCCATACAGCGCCCTCTACTGGGGACAGAAAACTGCTAGTGAATTACAATGAAACTCAAATGAAATGCAGTTTGAATGGTGAATAAATCAAGTAATATCGGCGCATATCTGAGATTAAACTTTTGTGCCTTTATTGTCCAGATAGGACGGTGGATAGAGTTAGAAATCAGGGAGACTGAGAGAGGGTATTGACGTGCGGGAAAGGAGCCACAGGTCAGATTTGAACCAGGGCCCCCCGCTTGGAGGACTACAGCCTCCATACATGGGGCGAGCACACTAACCACTGCGCCACCAGCGCCCCGATTGTGATGGGGACGAGGGAGAGACTGCTCACAGCTTCATCGTCAGCATGCAGAGCCCACCGCCTGGGTCCATGAATCACCTCTAACTGAGTACATCTTGTGTTTCTAAACCACAATGAAGCTTTAACTGAAAGTACAGCTTGATGGAATCACATCTTTTTTTTTTTTTTTTTTAAAGGCCCAATTCAATCATCTTTCTCAGTTATTGCAGAACATATAAAGACGCACTTTAAAGCTGCCGTCAGCGTGTCTCTGACCCGCCGGGGGACGCATCAAATATGACAGTCGGCTGCCACAGCTGTTTTCTTTCTCCTCCCTCGTCAATAGCTTTTTTTGTGCCAAACCCATTTTCTGAAGGAAACCCTGAGGAGCGATAGCTTCTTCAAATCTTGTGTATTGATTTTTTTTTTTTGCTATGATGCGATGTCTTTGATAGCCTCAAAATGTGACTCATAAAACTGTCAGTGTCCTCATCCGCAGAGACAAAGGAAACAGTTGATTCAAGTTTGTTGGAGTTTAGTGTCATTTAAGTAGAAGTTACTTGTCTTACCTTCCACTTCCTGACTGCTCATAGAGATAAAGGTTCGTGCTAAAGTTTGAGTGCAGGACCGAGCGGCAACCTCCTGTGTTGGAAAAACGAAGCCAATGTGCAAAACTCCTGCAGTTCACGAGTGTCCACTAGAGGCTGGCTGCAGAAGCACCAGGAGTCACCAGGAGTCACACACCTGTTCAAAACAGCCTGTTTTTAACATGTTTACAGCCTGGGCTCATCACTCACTGCAGGATGTAGTGTGTACGTTTACTGCTTGTACCTACACTGCAAGCTAACGCACGCTAGCACAAGCTAACCGCCGGTGTTTGTCACCTGCCTGTTCAACAGGAAGCGGACCAACTCCACGTCCACGGGTAAAAGACAGCACAAGCTTCACCCTCGTTTTGGAACGAGCTTTAGGGGCGGCTGTGGTGCAGTTGGTAGAGTCGGTCTTCTCTTATCCGGAGGGTCGAGTGTTCGATTCCCAGCTCCTGCAGCAACGTGTCCAATGTGTCCTTGGGCAAGACACTTAACCCCGAATTGCTTCCGCTGCTTCCTCAGTGGTGTATGAATGCGATTAGTTAATACTGATGGACTCTTTCCACAGCAGCCTCTACCATCAGTGTGTGAATGTGAAGGTGTGACCTGCAGTGTAAAAGCGCTTCGAGTAGTTAGAAGACTAGAAAAGAAATATACAAGCTCAGGTCCATTTATCATTTATCCAGACGGCATTTCACTTCATTGTGATTATATTGACACTCCAGCTCCGCCCAGAAACGTCCTGAGTCAACCAGAACAAAGCAGAACAGTAAAATCCAGTCAGAGGACTCTGCAGACACAGTCACCACCACACATGTATGGAGGCCCAGAAGGGACGATGGAGCACCTTTACTTAGGAGAAGTCTGTATTTTATTTTGTAGGAAAAAGCTGCTTTCTCTACCTTTTAAGTAGACTGTTGTGTTTCTTTTTAATCTTCATTTCTTCATCGTTATACGTGATGTATCAGCCTTTTTCATTATCCACACTCCTTTTAATTTATACATTTTTCTTATTTGCATGTTGGATATTAAAAAAGCACTTATTGGAAACAGGATTAGAACCACACAGTGTAAATGTTGAGACCCGTCCTGTGCAGAGGAACAAACTGTGTCGCGAGTGTTTTTACTTTTCTGAACTCCGTTATGAAATCGAGGTTCCTGCACTTAATAAGGATGAGGAGCTGTGATTTATTTGTGGGAACAAATTACAGCCATTTCGACGCAAATTTAATGTAACAGCGTTTTTCCTCAAATGATCTATATAACCGTTTCCCCTCGAGTCATTAAGCCGTGAGCTCTGATAGCTGCAGAATTACCCCCGTGGTTTGAAAAATGTAAACACAGTGAGAACTCATTATCAAGACGTTGTTGGCAATTACACACACACACACACATACACATACACATACAGTCCAACACTTGAGCAATTTTTCCACAATTGCACATTAGTCCTGGTCTTAATATCCAAACAGGAGTCGTTTTTTAAACTGTTAATGTTCCCCGAATGAGTCACACAAAGACAATCAGCAAAAAGATCTCTGCAGGAGAAAGAAATAATTCTGCAAGAAGCACTTTCTCTACGGGTTTGGAGTCAGCGTTGGGTCATCGTTGCATTGATATTATAGCTGCAAATAATTTAAAAGGTTTTCACAAATACATGAAATCTAGTCGGCAGAGCAGCCTGTCAGACTTGAAGGCTGCATCTCTGTCTTGCTGATTTTTCCCAGAAGCATTTCAGCCGCTCGCAGCGATTCAAGAACACAAAGACCGAGCTCATCCTTTTTTTTTTTTTGGATTGTAAAGACGGGTCTGTGGTTTGTGCAGGGCGTTTGGCGTCCAAAATGTCAGCTGCGTTTTAGAGTTTTACCGATGAAAGTGCTGCATATAATCCAAATCCAACAAAGTACTGTTTACTGGAGTGTTGCGACCCTGGCTCATGGGTTAGAATCAGAATCAGAATCAGAATCGGGGTTTATTGACAAGTACATTTACACATACAAGGAATTTGACTTGGTGTATTGGTGCTAAACAATTAACAGAACTAGCAACAACTTAAATAATACAGTATAAGAATACAATACAATATATAGAAATAGAATTTAAAAATATAAAAAAATAAACAATAAAAAACCCAAAAGGTGCAATGTAGGAGCTGTGCAGTGGACTATGAGAAACCTTACCTGTACCCATAGGTAGATTTGTTGGGGGAAGGGAAAGTAATAATAATAATTTACTTTCCCCTCCCGTTGGGGGGGATGGGGAAAGTAACATGAAGAGCCCTTTGTTGTTGGTAAAGTAAAGTCATGTATTAACAAAGAAGTGACTCAAACTGAAAGTGTCCGAGTTCTGTTTAAATCAATACATACATAGAGCCCGACCGATTTATGGACCAGCCGATAATATCGGCCGATATTAGCATATCCACAGCGTCGATATTACTCAATTTATTCATCAGTCAGATACCATTTAATTTGAGATTTAATGTATTACACTAGCAGTTTTCTTTCACCAGCAGAGGGCGCTATATGGATTACAACAAGCATTATCAGTCTCCAGAGTGTCACCGGGTTATGCGCGTACATGCTCAGTTGCTTTCCAGTCGAGTGACCGTCTTGTCATCATTATAAATCTTTTCCACAAGTGTTTGATAACTGCATTTGAGGGATCAACACAATAATCAGGTTTATCGATCTCTACAGATCAAACATAGATCTAAGAAAGATATCAGCTGATATATTGGTATATGATTTTTTTTTTTCCTATCAATATCGTCCCCAAAAACACCATGTCAGACAGGCCCTAGTTTAAACAATTCACTTCCTTGTCAATGAATAGAAATCAAAATAAAACCTAAAATCCTACTTCAACACGATTTAACAAACATGAAAGAAAAACACTGTAAAAGTAGTGTTTTCATAATATGTCCCCTTTTAAAGTTTAGGTTAAAGGCACACAGGAGTTGGAGAAGAATGTGTCTAATTCTCACTGAAAACTGCAGTGTTATCCTTTTTGGCCAACACCAGCATATTGACAGTGATGCTGATGGATGTGCAATATGCCTGAAACAAAATTAATAATTTAAACTCCAGTTTCTGACTGCCGACTTATTAATATTGCATCTGTGTCTGTCTCTTTTGCATCTAAGTTACACAGATTTTAACTGTGCAGGCAGCGTGCGGAGGAGAGATGAGTTGGAAGGATTTCCCTCTGTGGCTTCACGTGTACCTTTAGCACACACTCACTCACACACTCACACACATAACCTTACTGCTCCAATGCAACCAACCATGCAGCCAGCAGAGCATCACTTGAGAGCAGATGGAGGTTCGCCGTTACACACTCACTTTGGGCTCACACATTCACATACGCTGAACACCAAATCCACACACACAGACTCGCAGGCTTTGAGGGGCGTGCTCGGGGAGTGTGTGAGAGCGTTTAGTGCTGTCCCACTGTGAAAAATCTTCTCGTGCGTGAGGGCTTCTGTCAGCAGGCTGAGAGTTAAAAAGAAGACGCCAGAATGCAACATCTTCACGGCTTCTTTTCTAACGACTCTGTTCTCTTCCCGCTCACTTGTTTGTGTCAGTTGACATTTTTTGACAGCTCAGCTCATGAAAATGTTCTCGTGCAGCCACGCGTCTGACTGCTGATGCTAATGGTCGACTGTTTTCGTATTTATGATCACCAGGCAACTGATGGACTTCTCTCTTCTGTTCACCGTCTGTCAGCACCTCCCTCTCTCTCTCTCTCTCCCTCCCTCTCCCTCCCTCTCTCTCTGTTCTATTCTTGCTCTCTCTCTGCCTATGCCAACATTTTCAACTACATGCTCATTAATGCAAATTGTCTGCCCTCTCTCTCTCTCTCTCTCTGTTTATAATTCTTGCTCTCTCTCTCTCTTTCTCTCTCTCTGCCCCTGCGCTCGCAGCCTTCCTGTGTGTTTATGTGTGGGCTTAGTCGTGTGTGTGTGTGTGTGTGTGTGTGTGTGTGTGTGTGTGTCTGTGTGTGTTATTGTGAAGTGTGCAGTCAGGAGTCAAAGAGAAGTCCTGACATTTACAAACTCAGTCACCTTCCTGAGTCAGCAGAAACACAGACAGATTCCTGCCCTCTTCTTCTGCCTTCTCTCTCTTTATCCTCTCTCGGCCCCCCCCGCTCTCTCTTGGTTCCTCTCTTCTTCTCTTCTTTGTCTGTTTTTATTTTATTCCACTTCGCCTTGTTGTGAGTTCACACTAAATTCAGGTTTTGTCAGTCAGTCGGACAAGTTCAGCATTAAAAGCCTGTGACAACTTTCACTCTGCTCATTGTCAAATGATTCAAGGGCGGGGCCAATAAACACAGGAAGAGGACTTTGTGTTTTGGATCAGTAGTGCACACTGCAATGAGGGATCATCTCTTGTCTTTAGTTTTTACTGTGTCTTGTAGATTTTGTGGTGCATCAGCAATGACATCATCCATGCCCTGAGGCGGTGTGTTGCCTGTCTGTCCTGTTCTGGTCATTGCAATGCCGAAGCTGTGTGTTGAGGTATTTTCACAACATCTGGTTTATTTATTCTTTTGTATCTGAAAGAAGATCACCATCCACGATTGATAAGTCGACGGTCTCTCTGAATTTCCTCGCCTGCTGTTTGCAACGTTAACATGCACAGAGCCTTGAAGTCAGAGCACTTTGTAGTGACCTTCTTACTCCAAACAAACCAGCAGCAGACGGTCTTTGTGTGGTGCACAGACCTGCAGCAGCAGACGGTCTTTGTGTGGTGCACAGACCTGCAGCAGCAGACGGTCTTTGGGTGGTGCACAGACCTGCAGCGGCAGACGGTCTTTGGGTACTGCACAGACCTGCAGCGGCAGACGGTCTTTGGGTACTGCACAGACCTGCAGCGGCAGACGGTCTTTGGGTACTGCACAGACCTGCAGCGGCAGACGGTCTTTGGGTACTGCACAGACCTGCAGCGGCAGACGGTCTTTGGGTACTGCACAGACCTGCAGCAGCAGACGGTCTTTGGGTACTGCACAGACCTGCAGCGGCAGACGGTCTTTGCAGAAGCAGAAGTCAGAAATGTCTCAAGCATGAATAAAGAATCTGATGGCCATCAGCTAATTTGAGTCTGACATGAAAGCTCCACTTCAGCTCTTGCTGTGCTCTCTTTCTTTCACCATAATGTCATGAAATGTTGCAGCTTCTCCTCTTCGTGTGAACTCTCCCCTGCTCTTCACATAATAACGGCACCATTTACTTCTAAGTCCAAAATAATGCTCAGAATACATTTTTAAATTTCCTACAAGCTGCATACCTAAATGGATTAACTTGTTCTGCAGCTATAATCGCAAAAACTGACTTGGTCTCTCTAATGGAAGCCCCACAAATATGTCATACAAAATATGTTGTATTTAAGACTGAAAGGAAAACAATGTAGGTTTGGGTTGTACATAGAATTAAAAAAAACAGGACAAGATAAAACTAGAAAACATAGAAATGCAAAAAGAAGGAAAAGAGGAGGGCGATGAGAAATCCTGGACAGTAAATGAGAAAAGAAACAGAGTAAGGAAAGGAAAGGAGGAGAGATCAAAGGAGGTATAGTAGGAGGCGAGGAGAAAGAAGAAGGAAAGGAAAATGTGTGTGAGCAGAGCTCTGAGTGTGTGTGTTTGTGTGTGTGTAATGAGTGATAATTTGAGGCCTGTGTTGAATTATAGATGCAGTGGCGGTAAAATGTTATGAAAATGTTACTAAGCCTTTCACAGATTATTTAAACAACCTCACTCATGACGGGAAAGAGAGAGGGATGAGATGGAGCAAAGATGGAGAAACAGAACTTTAAGAGACATTGGAAGGTAGAGAAGAGAAGAAGGATGAGAGCAGGCGAGGAGAGAGAAGAAAGTGGATGTGGAGGAGCTGAAGGGAAGTGAGTGAGAGAGTGAGTTAAATGGAAGTGGCTGAAGGGAAGTGAGTGAGGAGGAAGTGGAGCAGCGAGGCTGGAGGTAGAGGAGCTGAAGGAGAGGGAGGAGGAAGTAATGTGAAGAAAGGAAACAGAATTAAAAGGAGGCGATGGAAGGATCCATGGGTTTAAAAGCTTAAAAGAGAGGGAAAAATCAGCAGGAGGTGGAGGGAGGAGAGGAGAGGTGTTAGAAGCGAGGCGACGGAAGGAGAGTGAGGGTTCAGAAGTGAAGATTAAAGAAATGGGATTGAAAAGTAGAGAAAGTAAAAGTTGAGACAAAAAGTGCTTTCAAACTTGCAGAAAACTCCTGATATTTGCAGGACGAGCTGCATGTGTGAACACAAACAGCTGAATGTTACCCAGAGTTTCTCCTGCCAGCCCCCCCAGTATTATCTCTGCATAAAGTCTGAGTGATCTGATGTGAGAACGCAGCAGGAAATAATCAGGAGAATTCACCTTGAGCGAGTGGGAGTGAAGTTATTCCCTCTGATCTGTGCAGGGTGCATTGACTGCCTGCAAGAGACCACTACGATCTCAGTCCACGTAATCAAACGGCTGCATTACGTTTTCTCAGCTCAGCTGTTGATGTTTTGATTCTGTTGAACTACATAGCATTGATATTATGAAGCCAAATATTCTCATTATAGAGTGTACAGCGCACTGGATGCCAGCCCGAGGTCTGAGGTGGAAACGGCTAAAGAGACAGGAATTGGAGAATAACTGGAGAGACATTTGTGCAGAAGCAAATTCCCGACGGGAGAGGGAGAGGGAGAGGGAGAGGGAGAGGGAGAGGGAGAGGGAGAGAGAGAGAGAGAGAGATAAAGGACACACATGTTCAGCTTCATTACCTGCTCTGTGTGACCTTCTGCTGCTAAACTGATAACCAGCTAATTCATTTAACCCTTATTACGCACACACACACACACGCACGCACGCACGCACGCACGCACGCACGCACACACACACACAGGGTTGCACACAGACACACATACATGTAGTTACACAAAAAAGAGAAACTGGCCACCAGTGCACATTATTATGTCCCTTTGCATGTAATCTAGAACCATGTTTAATCAGAGCTAAAGTGCATGCATTGTTGTGTGTGTTTGTGTGTGTGGTCTAATTACATCCCCCAGGTTTTGTGTTTATTTATTTAATATCAACATGATTGGCTAATTTCCAACAACATGTTTACAGTCATTATTGGTTTATTGCCGACTGCTGAGCTGTTTTCAGTCTATTAGCTGGAAGCTCTGCTGTTCTGCACGACTAAAAAAAAACAAATATAATGATGGAAATAAAAAAGGGTTATTATAATGACAATAAATACAGTAATGAACAAACATGTATTTAGATTCAACCAAAACCAGCTGCCTGTTAAAGGACCAATCAGTGAGATGTGTAGTGAGTGAAATGATAAAGTGACCTTACTATATGATCAGACATTAAGGAAACATGCTATGTTGAAGTGCTGGCTTCTCTGACAACAATGCAGCAGCCAGTATGTCCTCCTTCTAACTTTAGATTCTGGTCCTGAATGCTCTGAACGCCCCTCGGTTTGCCAGATATGAGAGCAGTTATCAGGTCAAACCAACAGGTGTTGCAGCGACGGAAGCGAGTAAGAGAACTGGTTCAGATAGAAGTGATTGTACCCGACCTAAAAAGCCTCTGCATGTTTCTAATAATCTCCACGAGCAGAAACGTGCTCAATGCCAAAACAGGCCCCACTTTGTATTGATTTTCTCAGCTTTTAATGAAACCTCATACATTTATATATTACTTTTGCTTGATGAGCATCGACTCTAGAGAGGAGGGGGCGGGGGGGCAGCTCTCAATACAATGTTTTGAATTTGGACTGCAGTACCCATTTTAAACACTAGGTGTCAGAGTTACATATTGCTCCTTTTAGCAAGCCAATATTGAAAATAAATGTAAAGGGATCATGCTTAAGCTGAAAACAATATTGGATGATTTAAAGATTTATGTCCAACGTAAACAGTCAGTGGCACAAGAAGAAAACGTTTCCTGTCCTCCACAAATATTGAAGTTTATTTATTTTATTGTCAAGCAGAAAGTTCGGCGACTTAAAGTATATTTTACAGAAAAGTCCTCCAATGTGAGCTCAAGCAAGGTTGTCCATGATTGACACCGACCGTCAACATGGCTCCCACCCACACGGTTTGATTGACAGCTGTTCTCTGGGAAATGCAGAGCGGAGGCAATCTGGAGAAAACTGGATTTCTAGATGTTTCTCTGACCTTTAGCTCACACTCTCTCACCGCGGCTCATTAGGAATGGCCGAGGTGCGGTAGTTAATGATGGTAATTATCCTCCAGCCTCATTATTAGCAGTTATATCATTGCACTGTCTTTGGTCTGCTTCTCATCTTGGCTGCATTAGTGATGCAACGTATCCCATAAAGCATTGCCCTGTCGATACCCGCGGCTCAACTGCTGCCAAACGTATTGGCTCCTGTTTCCTCCATCCATCATCTGTCCATTCCTCGCCCAAACTTAGTTCTCTCGTCCAGCCACCACCCACAGTCTCTGGAAGCCGTCCCAAGTTTATCTGCCCTGTTCCATCAGTCTGGTTTGTCACGCTGTCTGCATCATCTGCATGGTGTCTTAAGAACACTTCTGCAGCCTCATCCATCAACCTTGAGAACTTTGCATGTGCGTGAAAAGAGTCGATATCCCAGGAAGTGACTGTCAAGACTAAATAACATCACCTGTCATCTCATTTCATAACATATTACAGTCACAGTCGGATGCACACGCAGTGTGTTTGAGCTGAAATAGTCATTAAGAATTAAAGGCTGCTTTGAACTGAATTTGCAAAAGTGACTTTCAACAGGGAGAATGCCGTCTCTCTCGTGTCCACAGAGCGCCCCGGTCGCCTGTTTACTGCAGTATGTAACTTTATGGCCTTGGGCCGAGGTCATCTCGGGAGAAGTGCAAGCAGCCTTCCGCTAGTAAGAAGCCAGTTAGCTCGTCTCTGTACTGTTTGATACAATAGCTGAGGCTAACTGGCTGTTTCCACAGGATCCATATGCTCAGTGTTCCTTCTCCGCCGTATTTTTGATACGTCTGACGCCCTACCCTTAAGGGTCCATTTCTGAAGCGCAGTCATGAGAAGCTGGACTCACAGGTTCACAAGATCACAGGAGAACAACAAGCTCACGCGGGATTAAAGAGAACAACATGCAAACTTCTACTTGTTCATTTTGTGCATAGTTTGATGAAATGTTGATAAAGTGATGGAACATTTGATCAGGACTCTGTGTTGTGTTTTATTTTGAAAATTGAGCAGATGCTCTGTGCATTCCCTTGTTTGACTTCCTGTCCAAGTCGATCTGCTCTGCTCCGCTTTTCAAGTGCTTGCAGCATGCTCTGCAAAGTTGGACTTATGTGCATATTTTGACCAGAAGTGGTGCTGCAGTAACGCAAATAGAAGGACTGTGGCTCGTGTATGGGAAACACTAGCATTGACTAGAGAGGGAGTGATCGGCTCCAGAGTGTGCCGTGCTAACTGAACGCATGCGCACACAGATCCTGTGGAAACTATTAGAGACTGAAGATGACGGTGACGGATGAAGCTAAGGAGAGAAAAATAGGGAATGATCGAGCAAGAACTAGAGGAAATATTGGACGAGCTTTTACATTTTGGTGAAAGCTTTGTGAAACTGTCGGCTGCAAGTCTGTTTTGGGCACATTGTTTTTGCCAACACACTATATTAAAATCAGTGAATCAATCATGCATTTAAGGCAGAGTATATACCTGTAAGACTCAACTTCATGGGTTGAAGAAATGAGTATTGTCGGGGTTTGATTGCACCTGTTTGTTTATGACGCGGTGGAACAGTAAGGTATAAAATATACAACAGTTGACTGGTTGGGGTTTGAAATTTCGCTCACTTATTTCACCGTCATTTCAAGACATCAGGGATAGATTTACATTTTAGACGGCTGAACAAAGAGGATTGTGGAGAGGTTTGTTTGTCACAGTACCTGCTCCTTGACTTCAGTTTGCAAAAGATGAGTATTTTTGTGTTAGTGCTGAGTTCTTTGTGTGTTTTGTTTCCCCCTCCCTTTGCATTTGATATGCAATCAACTTCACCTACAAGAACCCTGCACCAACACTCAAGTCTCTGCTGGATTGTTGTACCGTTCATGGACCTTCTTCTGCCAATTCCACCTCACCGTCATCTAAGCCTGCCAGCCACTCCTAGCCCTCAACACCTCACCCCTGCAAGCTCTAGATAAACTACATTTTGACACCATACTGTACCTTTTTAAGTCATTTCATGTTACAACCTCTCTCTCCTGAAACTATTGCCCCCCAAAGCTTCTCTCGGTGTTCCTGAAGCATCTTCCTCCAACACCTTCAAACTAGATTTAAAGAAACCAGCTCCCCAAGACACACATCATCCTGCAGGAACAGCGGACCTGAAACTCCTTTTCCCAATTTCAAGACGTTTCTTTGGGAACATATTTACGTGTTTATGGAGGAGATTCATGCAGGCCTGAAATAAACGTGAATTTTATGAGTTATTTACAGCTGCATTAACGTTGTGCTTGCAGGAAAATGAACATCACATTGCTTCTTTTCATTGACTATGCTAAAGGGTTGCCTACTTTTTTTTGTTGCATTCAGTCTGAACCTTCAGTTACTCTGAATACTATAGAAGAAATAATTAAATAAAGATCGTACATTGTGAGGTACTTGTAGCCCGAGGATGTTTTTTTTGACCTATTTCTACAGTTTCCCCTGCTCAAATAAACCCTGAAACATTCAACGATATTCAAGGATGACCTTTTGAAACATTAAACAGGAAATCTTCAAGGCACCAAATCGCTTTTTTGTTTACAGAGCACAGACCAGAGCAGAGCTTAATACATGTTACAGGCTTATTTAGATTAATTCAACGGATCATTTCACATCCTTCAATGCTTCATCAAGCACAGACTTAAAAAGAAGAGTACAACGAGGGGCGATATTTGGGGGGGGGGGGTGGAAAAATGTATTTACCTCTGCTTTGTGTGCAAGATGACAAACATCTCGAGCATCATCCTCAGGAATAAAAATGGTGCGAGTCAACTTCCAGGCAGCTTTTTAACGAGGACAAATTCATTAGAGTCGTTTTGCCGTGTCAGTTTTACCGACTGAACAAAAGACAAGATGGCAAAAAGTAAATCCTTCAATCAGTCTGAATTAACCTTTCCCCGGGCTGTCGATATCCTCACTTATAAGAAGCAAATGAATGCGTGCAGAAAATGAAGGAAATGGAATGAAGGGTAGTGATTTAATCAGGTGAGCTGTCCATTAACATTGTGCTGCACAGAGGGGGGAGTAAATGAGAGGATTGATTAGGAGGGATGGACGCGCTCACTGAAAGAAAGGAGAAATGGAAGAGAGAGACAGAGAAGGAAGCAGACTTTGAAATCAGTGTGATAAGAAGTGAAGAAGGCGGACATATCATTCTGTGGTGGTTTATAAAAACATGCATTTTTTTTCTTGTTATATCCAGTAAAAGTCCAACACTTTGTCATTGTCATAACTCGACTCGTGGGCCATGATAAAAGACGGGGGGAGACAGAAGTTTCCAACGTAAGCAAATACTTTATGACAAAATTCAGTAAATAAACAAACAGCGACAAAAGTAATGAAGTGTGTTTGGTCTGCATCATCAGTGGTGAACATGTAGCAGAGATCAAGTCTATCCTGTGTAAATGTGTCTCTGAGTCATGACTGTCTACAATGAGTGAGAAGCTCGAGTCCCGCTGGCTGTGTTGTTGTCAGAGTCGTGTTTACATGAACGGGATGGTCGGCTCCTCCCCTTGTGTATAAAAGCTGTTTTAGTCAAGTACTAGAGAGAAGAAGAAGAACATACTCACTGATTATTTGGATGTCACAAAAGTGTTTTTAGATCACGCTCGTTCTGTGTAAATGTACATGCAATGTGAAGCTACGAGCTAACTAAAGAGCGCTAACATTAGCATGCTAACACAACAATGCAGCCAGAGACGAGGACAATTTTGTCCGCCGCTTGTGCTTAATGGTGCTTAATTATGGTGCATTCTAATTCAAAACTTGTGAGAGGAGAGGGGTTGGAGGTGTGTCTCTGGAGGAGAGCGGAGGCTTCAGTATGGAGGAGGTGTGGCCTAACAGACGTTTGTTTTGGTCTCATGGTGGATCTCAAGGGCGACATCTACTGGATCAAAAAGTCGCACATTCTTCCTTGAAGGACTTTTCTATGCTGGTAATAGATAAGTACATGTCTTTGCTGAAACTTGTGTTCAAACAATCCTCAATGAAGGGATTTTAAGTCTTTTACAGAATATCAGCCTTAAAGGTTTTTTTTCTGTTTTTAATTATCTTAAAAGCTCTTTGTTTGAGCACCCGAGTCCCTGAGACCTGGTAGACCCCTTTCAGCTCTAATTGAAGGTCTGTTTGTGCAGCCCACTGCATGAACTCACTCACTCTTAAACCTCGTTGATGGCTGCTTTATTATTTTTAACTTGTGAAGCGTCTCACTGCCGACGTTGACAGCAAAGGTGTGTGTTTAAAAAAAAAAAACTGAATGAGTCATGTAAGTGTTACTGTTGGATGTAAAGGTAATATTTGTCTGAACCTACAGACTGGGCAGGTGTAGTTCAGGGACAAAGATGTATTTTATTGTCTTTAGAAACAGTCCACATGGTCACGACAGTTAAGTTTATAGATTTTACAGTTTTTTAGTTTTAAGTCCTGACATTTAGCGTTTACAACCTGATTTAAAGGTCCAATCAATGAGATGTGTAGTGAGTGAGATGATAAAGTGACCTTACTCTATGATCAGACATTAAGGAAACATGCTATGTTGAAGTGCTGGCTTCTCTGACAACAATGCAGCAGCCAGTATGTCCTCCTTTTAACTTTAGATTCTGGTCCTGAATGCTCTGGATTTGTTTGGACCAGAGAAGGTAGGCGGTTTTAAGTCACCCCCACCTCTATCACACCAGATATTCTTCATTCAAACATGTAGTGTGTGATGCTCCATTGTTTTAACATCTTGTACCGTGTGCAGGTTGAGGATTAAAAAAAAAAAAGAATCACATCGCTGAAGTTTCTCCTGAGGGATTTCTTCCTCGACACATAATGTGTGTGTCAGTGTATTTGTGTGTGTGTGTGTGTTCATGCTTCATGTTAATCACTGAATACAGAATATAAAGCACTGACATGTTGATTAGGTCTTTGCTGCTTTTTGGCTGCTTTGATATATATATTTACTCTGATGTGGTGAAGGAAAGAATCAAGGGAGGTTAGCATGAAATAAAAAAGGCAAGGACACAAGAAGTGTCCTTACTTGGGGCACTCCTTGGTGCGCTGGTGGCACAGTGGTTAGAGTGTGTGTCCCATGTGTGGAGGCTGTAGTCCCCCAAGTTGGTGGCCCAGGTTCAAATCCAACCTATGGCTCCTTTCCCTACTCTCTCTTTCTCCCTCATTTATCCACTGCCCCATCTCTCCAATAAAGGCACAAAATGCCCAAAAATAAATCTAAAAAAAAAGTAAATTCCTCGGACTGAAGGAGTTCACTTTGTTGACCGTAAGTGGAAATATAAAAGCACCTGTATGTGTGTTTTCTCGCCTTGCTGCTTAGTGTGTGTGTGTTTGATGTGTATTAGCGTCCACCATGCCTCATGCATATCAGTGTGCCATGCTGTGCCGCGCCCCGAAGCTCTGAGTTATAGTTTAATCTGTTCCTGCAGCCTCCAGCGTCGAAAACAGACTCACAAATCACAGACTGTAACAGATTCACACACACACACACACACACACACACACACACACACACACACACACACAGGAGGGTTCATGTGTGTGTGTTTCTGGACTGAAAACAACTGTGGCAAAAATAATGAGGCCAAAATGAACTGCTATCCCTCTATTCCTCTATCAAAATATTGAAGTATGTTTTTGATCGATTTCGCCCCTCTGCCACTCTGAGTCATCCTCCCATCTCTCAAAATGATCACCATGACAACCGTATTTTACAGAGGTCTTTAAACCTATTAGAAGCTCGGTGTAAGATAAAAACCATCTCAGCTGGTTCAACCCCCTTCTTCTATGTTAGTAGAGCACAGACTCTGTCAATAAGTTGGCTAAACACTGAAGCTTCAGTGTCCACCACATGGCAACCTGCATGAGCAATTTTAGCAGCGCTGGTGCAACCCGGAACAGGATTGGACGCCAGGCTGGGGTCACAGAGTTCGTCCAGAGTGGACCCCGGCCCCTTGATTTAAAAAGGCAGGAAGAGAGAGTTCATGCAGCCAGATCTCATGACTGAAACAGTATTTGCACTTAAGGAGAAACCCTCAAATCAAAAATGTGCCCTCGTATTCTGGGGAACTGACATTGATGCTCTCAAAAGTAACAATTAAAAAATCACAGAAGAAGAAAAAAGAGCTCTCCTCTGAAACCTTGAAGCTCTTACAGCATGAATAGCTCATATTACATCAACACAAGCCCTTCATTATGATGCACAAGGCCAAAACAGGCCCCACTTTGTATTGATTTTCTCATCTTTTAATGAAACCTCATACATTTATATATTACTTTTTGCTGTTCCGGCCTCTCTCCGTAAATCAGAAACTCTTTGATGTGCAGTGGTCTTTGGTTTCTTTCTTTTTTTTCCCCACATTTCACATCCGTCCATGATCCCTGTGCCAGCCTTCACCCCTGCAGCACTTCATAAAGGGATTAAATGCACAAGTGCTCGGCTCGGCCAGAAGGTCAGAGCGACGCACTTGAGCTCAGTTTGTTGGTTTTTCTGATGATATGAAGTGAGTGCGCAGGCTAGAGGCTTACTGTCCTCATAAAAACACACAGACACTCAGGTGAGGCAGGCCACGGAGTGTTCCTTTATTGATTCAGCCTGCGAGCGTGCACGGCCAGTCCTGATGGACTTAAAAGGGAGGGGGCAGGTACAGCCAGCATTTTTAAGAGCTGTCATATGAAAAACTTTTTAAAAACAGCCAACTGAACTAGCATCAAGATTGGATTTTCTTTAAGATTTATTTTTGGGCTTTTTGGGCCTTTAATGTAGAGATAGGACAGTGGATAGAGTAAGAAATCAGGGAGAGAGAGAGAGTGGGGAATGAGACGTGGGAAAGGAGCCACAGGTTGGATTCGGATTTTTCGGCCACAGCCATTTTCAACTTTTTATCAGACATTATTCTCCATTAGTAGGCTACCTATAATACGAGTGGTGAGCGACAGCCGTGTGAAAATGGTCTTCTCGTATCATAACAACGGACTACCGCCCCCTGCTGGCATGGAGAGTTATTTCCTCTCAGGTATGTGCAGAACGAACGTGATGGTTGGCCGCCGGCTGTAGTCAGGCCAAGACGTGAGGCGATGCCCCAGGAGGCCTTCTTCCCCTCTCGTTCTTAGCTGTCTGCTTGGTGTGTCAGGGCCTTTAGCTTCTGTCGTACAGAAACGTCCTTCAGAGTGAAACTTTAGACTTTTATCCTGGAGTACATTTCAGACGCTGGACTTTTTCTCTTCCCCTTCAGCAATGAATTAGTTCTTCCACTTGTCCCAGTCTTTCCTGTGATTCTTCTCGAGTAAAGACTGAGTACTTTAGCCACCTCTAGTGAATACATGCTGTAATGAAAGGCCGCTGTGCACTGCTCTCCATAATGTCTGCCCTCTGTTCCGTCGGTCTGCTCTGCATCATCATCTCTGTCATCAGAGATAACTCGGGCAGGTTCTCTGGAGGTCACAGCCACTCTGATTGTGTGAATGTGCAGGGACAGAACTTGCCGTGGAGCTGAGGATAATGAATACACATGAACGCGAGGGTCATAATAATGCTGTGAAAGGTATTAATATGGATCGCTCAATCATATGAGTGTGGGAATGAGTTTATTGGATTTAATCCACTGAGTAATGTGTTTAGGCACTGAACGACTCCTCCTGGAAATGGAAAAGCCTTGACCTTTCAGGGTGCATCTGATTACTGTCGGCTTCACTTTATCAAAAGAGTGTGTGTGTGTGTGTGTGGGGGGGTGTGTGTGGTCGAGAGAGTGTGTGTAGGGGGGTGGGAGAGGGTGTAGGTTTGGTGGACACACAGTCAAGAGGCATTCAACAAGCAATAAAACTGTGATGAATTAAAGAAATGTATTTGATTTTTATGCTGAATAGTGACTCTGCATTTTTGTAGTTTTCTAGAAGTGTATTTCTGCCTGCACACAGAATTGTCTGGACCCCTGAAATGCCTAGTCCCTCCCAGGACTGCACATTCGATCAGTCGTGCTAGCGTTAGCTTCCTGGCTAACATTAGCTCTCTCTCTGTCTTGCTCCCATCAGTCATTGGAGCTGACTGACAACATCTTCTTGTTGGGGTCAGATGTTCGAGCCTGCTCCCTCCTTTTCCTCTTCTTTCTGGCAACTTTTTGCAGGTCCAGGCTACCACCGTTATTTGAAACTACCACCAAGAGCATGATGGGACATAATGATGTTGTAGTGACTCTGCAAGATACCAAAAAGTCATTATTTTTGACTAAAATGTTTCAGATGTGAGAAGGAGTTAGACTTTAGTTTCGGCTTTGCTTCCACAGTTGATGTAGATTTTCACACTCGAGCGTCCCTGAGGTTTTGTGTTTTGACACAGCTGGAACAAGTTTCTATGAAGGAAAGTTTTAAGTATCAGAGTCTCGGTGATAACGATCCTGTGATCACAGATGATCAAGAAAGAAGCTCAGGGTTTGACACACTAAAATATCCAACTCCTAAACTCATGACAGATTCTTTGTTGTTACACATCATCACTTCCTGCATGTGTCCTCTAATCTACGTTCTCCGGTGAGGTTGTTTCTTAACGAGGTTTCTTAACGAGTTGTTCCTGTGGCGTCGTCAGCTGGTCTGTTGACGGCGAGGGCTGTCACCCTCACGCTGCTGCTGACAGCTCCACTCTGCTCGTCTCTGCTGGGTGCGGCTCACATGCCAGCAGAGCCGCTCAGCTATTTTCCTGCTGTCGCATCAAATTAACCCGCTCAGGATCCATGTCACCTGAGGAGACGTTTAGAAAGGGACCATTTCATTTATTACACCCCTATTAGAACCTTAGTACTTCTTTATCTAATTGTTGGACTTGAAACAGCTCACATTTTTCTCCTTTGGGTTTTTTCCGATATTTTTGCTGTTTTTTACCATTACATTCTATTTAAAGAGGACATATCATACCCCTTTTCCACATTTTCCAACAGTCCCCTGTGGTCTAAATGAAACATCTGTGCTGTGCTTTGGTCAAAATATAACATGAATCAAGCACCAGAGGAGGTTTGTGACCCTTTATAAACCAGCTCTCTCAGAATGCTCCGTTTTGGTGTGTGTGTCTCTTTAAATGCAATGAGCCCCCCCTGAGTTTTCCCGGTAGACATCACTCTTCTGTAACGAGTATAAAAATGGTGGACCTGCGCAAAAGTTTTGCTCTAGTCTGGGGGTGGAGTCCATGGGTGGAGATATCAGGGGAGGGGAGGGGATTTTTTTTTTTACCAGAATCCCACTGTGACATCACAAGGAGAGCATATTTGAAAAGGAGCATTTTTCTCTGTGTTGTAAGACTTATGCAGACCACAAACAAAGGACTGGATGTGTTTATTTCACATTTTGTGGGTCTGTAGACACTCAGGTTACCCAAATATATGTTCAACAACACTGTAGAAGTGGATTTTTTATAATATGTTCCCTTTAAATATTCTCTGCTGTATTTGTTACCTAAACTTAAAGACTGACGTCTCAAATCGTGAAGACGTTTCCTGCTTGCATGAGGAGGAAATTTGTTTCTCTCAAATCAAATCCATCACAGGGTTAAAAAGAAGTCTGATGTTTAGAAGAGAAACTGTAAATGTTAAAGACTTAGTGAGATCTTGATGATTTTCACGGGCTGACATTATTCATTGAGGTATTTGGAAATAAAATGAATCAAGAATTTTAATATCCCCCATGTTTTTGTCTCGCCAGCTGTCCAGTTAGATCTAAAGTGGCTGCAGAAGAGACCGGCTCCGACTGTCCGGTATTTATGTGTTTGTGTTGCCAGGAAACACTCTGAAATGATTGAATACCAAGTGATTCACTCTCTCACACACACAGAGACACACACATATCATACTGGATGTTTTATGTATTGCATTGGGAACAAAGGCGGCCTCCCTCCATTTTTGTGTCCTACAGAAGATGAAAATTTGATAGGAAAGCTCTATTATGATCATATTTTAAAAGATATAACTCTTAACTTTCAAAATCAAAATACACTTCACCATGTTTCTCTAACACTAATATGTGTCCCTAGTTTGTCTACAAACCCCCCAATGATGAGAAAAGTCCATTCTCTCCGTCTTTCACCTGCTCCACTTTTCAGAAAATGTGTGCTCAAACAGGCCGTTTGGAGATTTTCCCTTCATGACATCACAAAGGGCAGTAACCCCTCCCCCAGGTGGGTGACACTCCCACAACTAGGTGTTTGTTCTGCCCTCTGAGTCTGCCTTCTCACCGTAAACAATAGGACACGGAGAGAGAAAGCCAGAGCCGACCCAAGCCCTTCCAGAGAGGGGGCGTGGTCAGACACAGCTCATTTACATATTTAAAGGTACAGACACAGAAACAGCCTGTTCTGAGCAGGGCTGAAATAGAGGGGTTTATAGGCATGATCAAATACAGGATCAGAGTGGATTTAGAACAAGAAACTTCACACACATGTTTTGAGGAGCTCTGAGACTTATTTACACTGAAGAGGAGGAGAATATGTGACCTTTATTTCATCCACTTTCATTTGTCAGAATGTAACAGCAGACATCTTTCATAATCTTTTTCTAACTCAGAGACTATTGTCGTTTTCTTTTTTTTTCATGTAACTTTATCAGTGCATGATATAAACTGCACACACTTTATTAGTTCCTTGTTCAGCTAAGTTCTCTCTTACGCCCCCGCGCACACTTACATTTCGTCTTTCTCTCTTTTATTCCCCTCCCTCACCTTTTCACCCCACAGCAATACCCACAATCCATTGCTTGGAAGTCAAAAGGTCACAAGCCGCCCACCCGTCTCTCATCTGGGAGGATTGCAGGGAGGATAAAAAGGTGTCAATTCAGCGCTGAAGAGTATCGAGCCGCACATTAAGAACATTACATGGAGTTAATAGTCAGATGTAATTCTCCGGACGCCGATGACTTCAATCGGGAAAATTGGTTTGGGAAAATTAAATTAAAATCCAGGATTGCTGTGGAAGTTCCCTCATCCTGCTGGTTATTTCAAAGAAAGTAAGTTCAAACGGTCGGGCAGGTTGTGATGAAGCACACTCATCTGGAGAAAGAGAGGACAGCATTAGAGAGCGTCGACCTAAAGAGCTAATTATATGAGCTCAAAACGACAGAGACAGGAGTGGGGGGGTGAGGAAGGATGGAGGGAATAAGAGACGAAGAGAGAGAGGAAGGAAGGATGTGTAAAACAGAGACGAAGGCAAAGAGGAAACAAAACAAAGAGAAGCTGATTTGCACAAGACTAAACTGCATTCAGGGCAAGATAAAGACTCGAGGCGAACTCTGCAATGATTACAATTTAGAGGTTTCTAGTAGTGTTTTAGTCAAGATCACACTAACCGAGACCAAGACATACCTGAGACCAGAGTGCTCCGAGACCGAGATAAAGACATTTAGGGATCAAGACCAAGACAAGACCAAGACCAAGGCAGGGGGAGACCGAGACAAGACCAAGTCCAAGGCAGGGCGAGACCGAGACCAAGACATTTAGGGATCAGGATGGAGTCAAGACCAAGACCAAGACCAAGGCAGGGTGAGACTGAGACGAGACCAAGACATTTAGGGATCGAGACAGAGTCAAGACCAAGACATTTAGGAATCAAGACCAAGACCAAGGCAGGGCGAGACCGAGTCAAGACCAGGACATTTAGAAATCAAGACCAAGACCACGGCAGGGCGAGACCGAGTCAAGACCAGGACATTTAGGAATCAAGACCAAGACCAAGGCAGGGCGAGACCGAGTCAAGACCAGGACATTTAGAAATCAAGACCAAGACCACGGCAGGGCGAGACCGAGTCAAGACCAGGACATTTAGGAATCAAGACCAAGACCACGGCAGGGCGAGACCGAAACGAGACCACAATTATCACTGAAGAAATCATCATCTTGTGTTTAGGGGGCGTGTCACTCACTTAGACCGCAACACCAGGAAGGTTGCGGACGTAAGGGGGGGATAAAAATCAAATTACAAATGAATGAAAGTCATTTTTTCTTTGAAAAAGAGGTGTTTTACTTCTTATCACAGTAATGATGTGGACAAATAGCCGATCAGTGGTGGTCCTCCCAGTCTGAGGCTGAGGAGTACTACAACCCTACAGTACAATGAGTTGCTGCCAAAGTTTCCTTTTCTGTCAGACTGTGGTCAAAACAGTAAAAAGTTTGGTGAACAAACATGAATCATTAATGATCTTTGGCAGCGGGGATCACAGTGCAGCGTGACGGCACAGTTCTAGCCGTGGCTCCTGCTCCTCTTCAAACATGTTCAGTATGTGCAGCGGCCTCTCTGAAGAGTAAACAGCTCGGCCTCTTAATATTTGATGTGCTGTTTTTGTTCCTCTGCAGTCTATGTTTGCAGACACTTAAGCTGCATTGAGGCTAAGGAGCAAGGAGGGAGAGAGAGAGAGAGAAACATGCTTTATTAAAACTTCTGTCACACATTCAACTTTTTAAAAGGCCTCCAGCAGAAAAGCATCCATGGCTGCTAACTAGCCCTGTGTTACGTCCTTTGATGATCTTTGTCTGCCTGGAAAGAGAGCTGCTAAAGGAAGGAAAAACAGTGGCTCTCTGGGTGCATGTCTGAGAGCTGACTGACTCTTCCTGATGTTGTGGTGTACTCAACGTGCACACACAACACACTCAACTGCATTGTAACCAAAAGTAAGAATTCAACTTGAATTTAAAAAAGTACAGATCGATCGTTTAGATTAATATTTAAACTGATGAATTACGCCTGAAAGTTAATTATCCTCAATACCTACAGTATTTAAGACCTTGGCATTGTGTATTAAAGATGTTTTTATTCTTAAAACAGCCTTAAGCCGTTTTCACATCTGCACTCCTGAAAATATCTGGATAAAAACTCCTATTGGCTCGAGGTGAATTCTCCGGAGAATATGCTGCTGCGTTTTCACATCACTCGGAGTCGATGCAGAAAAAGTACTATGAGTCTGGCAGGACAAACTCCGGGTGAAAAACATTTTCAGGAGATTTCTGCAAGTGTGAAAGCTCTATTATAAAACCAAATGAAAGCTCTGTTGATGCTGTAGGCAAAAACTTATTTTTTCTTGGTGAAGAACAGAAAGTGATTGGAGCACTCGTACTGTCAGTCTGGCTCTGCAGTCTGCTGGTACATTTGCATGACAGCAGCATTATGAAGGCTTTTTATGGGTTTACACAACTTTCAAGTTGTTGCTCCTTTGTTTTGCAGCTATCTCGTACTTGGAAGCGTGTTTTAGCTCTTTACAGATTCTGTAGGAGTGACAAGGAGTTTAGGAGGTTTTATACAAATGACATTTTAATGTTCATTTAAAGCCAAAGTACTTTCCAACCTTAAAATAGCAGTTTAGAAGGTTGAACGTATTGTACGATAACTTTCAACTAGGAGAATGGCGTCTCTCTCATGTCCACCATGCGCCTGTGGTCGCCTGCTTTTTGCAGTTTGTAACTTTGGCAGCGGGCCGAGGTCATCTCCAGAGAAGTGCATACGGCTTAACGACAAGAATTCACACATTAGCCTTGGTGAAGGCGTAACAGCTCAGCGTGTTTTTACAACAGTGCAGTTGCACGCAGAGACCTTGAGTGGGCGTCAAAGCACACCCAACAGAATTCTTAATTATTGTTGTGTTAATGCTTACAACCAAAACTTAAGGTGATGAGAAAGAACAAATCTGACTCGATTTGAATCATAAACTAAAGAAGAACCACTTTAATTTTGGAGCAAATCTTGGTTCAACTCATACAAAAGAAAGAATGTAAATTAATACAATCCTTATAGTTTTAAAACACAGACAGACTTACAGAGTTGTTGCACTTAGTTGCATATTTGCATATCATAGATGACTGGAAAGTTGACCTTGGCTGAGGTCTGCTCTCTCCGGGTGCTCTGCTATTTATAATCAAATAGATTTCCAATACTTGAAGGCTGTTGTTTCTTTGCCCTTGTTCAAATCTCTGCACAGAGGTCCATGAACACCACGGCTCGGGACAGACAGTGGTTGTGCTGTGAACCGTCAGCTGCAGGTGACAGACGGTTCAGGGCACAGGGAGCACATTCTTTACAAACTTCTCTTTGGATAAATACCACATAAATAAGTCATGAGCTTCATGCTGAAAGTTTAATGCTGCAGGATTGTGAGTACTGGCTGTGACTGGTTGTTCCACATGATAGTTCATAGTTAAATCTCAGTGGAGTCCATTTACACAGGGCTGAAAATAGCAGATGCATTATTAAAAATAAAAAATAAATAAAAAAAGAACATACCATTGTGACTGTGACAACTTTAAACCTGTACCGTCGGACATTAATGCATTAATTTCTTAATTGCATTCATCTCATGCTGTTTTGTCCCTTCAGTCTCTCCGTAGGTAGTGGTCCTCAGTGTCTCCCTGTAGTCTCGGTGATGTAAAAGAAGCACACTGCTGCATCTTTGAATGTCTGATTTCACTTTAACAAACTCTCAGACAGCTCAGCTGACGAGTCCAAAGTAATATCCACCTGATGACATCACACATTGACCTTTGTTACCGTTCCTTTGAGCTGCTTCCATTAAGTTAATTTGATGTTTTAACCTTCAGTCTACCACAAGTTCCTTTTTTTATTTCAAAATAAAAGCAGGTTTGTATCCAAACATGAAGTAAAGCACCCTTATCTTAAAGGAGATATATTATCCTCACTTTCTTCTTTCATGATGTCACTCTAGGACACAGAGTGAGAAGCATTATGAGATATGTAGCTCAAAAACCTCCTTCTTTATCTGATACTGGCGTCAGTAAAATCCCTCATTTCAGCCTCTGCCTGAAACGCTTAATTTCAGCTCCTGTCTCTTTAAGGCCACCCCTCCACACATGCCCACTCTCCTCTGATTAGTCAGATCTGTTTGCAGTCGCAGGGGAAACTTGAGTGAGCTTCTGGGTGGGCGTGTCCTTGAAAGAGTTGCCGGGGTGGAAGTGTCAAACAACTTTGCTCCATGCTTTGCTCTGATTCGTCGACAGAGCCTGACGTCAGGTTCTTGCCAAGTGTTAGGTGGAGGTTGTATTAAATGGACAATGATGAAACCGTGAAACAGACTGTGGATCATCTTAGATTTATTCAGCCATGGTCAGACAACATAGAAACACAACACACATGGCTGACAAAGTGCGGACCATTGCTGACCCATGCTCTCACAATCATTGACAATCATGGGCAAAGTGGCAAAATGGCAAAGTCTTCATCACACAGTGTTGCTTATATTCTGCTAGAAGGTACAGCCCACAAATTCCTGGCTGCTTCGTTACATCTCTAAAAGGCTAGAAAGAAGACATCACCTTGACTCGTAAATATCAGACATATATATTTCTTCAGTCTCAGAGTCACATTTCCTTTTCAGCTCAACAGACACTTGGCTCCAATCCAAATATAACTCTGCTGCTATGAGGTCTCTTACACATATGTATTACAGCTTCACAAACCTAAAAGAAGAATTACACTTAGATGGTTGACACAATTCAAAGATATATCCACAAAATTATCAAGATGAATGAATTCATGAAAATACAAACCAACACCAAGTCTTGCAAGTTCTCTTAAAAAGAAAAATTCCGAGCAGCAGGAAACCACGTCCAGGGATTACACCAACAACTGTGTATCTTGTTAAGACACAAGGCACACATTGTAATACCATCCGCACCTTCAGCTCCCACATGACGAATGAAAATATAATCCCCAGATTGAACTGCAGTTTTCTCAGGGACTAGTTTCTCTTGTTCTTTGTAAATGAAAGACGTGATGGAGGACAGTTTGCATTTAATCGTTTATCGGGGGAATCACTGGAGGTGATGGACTTCAGGTTCTTATTTCACTTTCACTTGTTGCAGTTTTTGTCGGTGAAAAATAAAAAAAATGACGAGTCCTAACCCCTTCACTGCTGCAGAATAAAAACACTGTTTTATCGTGTGTGTGTGTGTGTGTGTGTGTGTGTGTGTGTGTGTGTGTGTGTGTGTGTGTGTGTGTGTGTGTGTGTGTGTGTGTGTGTGTGTGTGTGTGTGTGTGTGTGTGTGTGTGTGTGTGTGTGTGTGTGTGTGTGTGTGTGTGTGTGTGTGTGTGTGTGTGTGTGTGTGTGTGTGTGTGTGTGTGTGTGTGTATTCATCAGACTTGACACAGACTCGCTTCAGTGCGCTCTGTTGCCCTCTTCTCAGAGTGTAAGTCTTCCTCGCTTCAGTAATCTCTGTTGTTCTTGTTTCTGTCGTTGTTGCTTCTGTTGATGTTGTCGTCGTCGTCATGATGAATAAAAAAAAAAAAAAAAGGTTCCTGAACGCTTTGTTTCTGCGGTGAGAGGACTGACGTGTTGGCAGTAGTTGTTACAGAAGAATAAAAGATGAATCAGAAATGCAAAGTTTGGATGTGACTGAGTCATAAAGGACATTCAGCCTCCGTCTCTTCTTCTTCTCTTGATCATGCATGTGTGATGTTGATCATTTCCAGAGAGTGTAGTGATATCATTGTGTTTTCTTTCTGTTTACACACTAAAACCTTTCCCGTCTGGTATATGTGACGACCCCTGCTAAGAGTGTGTGCGTGTGTTTTGACCGGGTTATATACCAGTAAACGGTGGGCTGGTGGAGTTTTCTTGAAATTTAAATAAAAGGGGCAGGGGTCGCAGGCTTTAAAGGGTTAATGATGTGACGGTTCAAGAACAGAACTCTGAGACATTTCCAGAAAACTTTAAAGTGGTGGTTCATAGACTCGCTGCAGTGCATTCTGGGACATCAGCTCATATCAGAGAGGCTTATGGGACGGTCAATCATCGGGACACCTCTGGTATTGTTCCTCCTGGAGGTGTGTGTTAAGTGTTTGTGTGTGTGTGTGTGTGTGTGTGTGTGTGTGTGTGTGTGTGTGTGTGTGTGTGTGTGTGTGTTTGCATTTGTTTTATTCAGTGATATAAATACCTGATTATGTGTGTGTGTGTGTGTGTGTGTGTGTGTGTGTTGGAGTGCAAATGGAATGAGTCTGTATAAATGACAGTGTGTGTGTATGTGTGTTTGTTTTTTTTGTTTTTGCACACACACACACACACACACACACAAAAAAAACACACACACATATATTTTGTAATCTGTTACTGTTAGAGAAATAAATCTGTGTCTGCTGTACATCATTTCTGGACATTCTCGTTATCAGTCGGCTTTCCATATGTTAAAATAGACAGCTTGGATGAGTGTGTGTGCGCGTGTGTGTGTCTGTGTGTGTGTGTTTCTGTAGCGTTTATTTCCCGTATCTTACTGCCCCTTATCCGGATATATTTCAATTCTGATATGTTTGTGCTTCCAGCTTTTTTTCCCCACAGTTTGATTTGTTGTCTTGTCAAGAAGTCACTTTTTCTGTCATTTCATCATGACGACATTCAGAGCTCCCTCCGGCTGCAGATCATGTTGATGTCAGTTTCAGGGTTTAGTTCTTAAGTCTCTGATCCTGCGTCAGGAGGCATCATGTTTTCATGTTGTCCCTTGTGTTCTTGTTAGACTAACGTCTCTGCAACACCTGGAGGATATCGTCTTCAAAGTTGGCAAACAAGACTCAAGGATGAACTGATTTAAAATTGGCAGACAAAGAGCGCTGTGATCCCTCCAAAAAACATTTTTGGTAATCAATCAAGAAATCTCTTTCTAATTACAAATTACACATCCACACGTACGTCCATAGGATTAAATAGCAGCAGGATGAAGTTGAATTAAACACACATTGAAGGTCAACATTTCAACCAAACGTTAGGTGCATTTCCTGGGAGTTTGTTCACACATATGGAACGTAGAAACGGAGCAATGAGGGAATGCTACTTTCAAAATCATGCTAGTTTTCCTTCCTTTAAAAAAGAGACAATATGAATATATCTGTTATCGATGGATTCATGCAAAACATGTCCCATAAAGCCAGCACAGACGGCGCTGCAGGACAGTATTGTTTGTGTTTGTGTGAGGATGTAACCATGGTAAAGAGATGTAAGGCTTTTTTTAATGAGCTGTGGAACAAGCTGTCACTATGTAAACACCGTGCATATAAAAAAGAAGAAGCATGAACACATAAACACTCATCTCCATTGTAATTAAGTGCTGAGGTGATAAAGGCGGTATCCACACACGAGCAGACAAACACACGCAGACACAGCGAGAGAGGTTTGCTCTGATAATGTGTTTCCGTATTAAACAGCCTTATTGTAAACATGACAACATGCTTCAGCTGCTGTAAATAAAAACACCATTATAGTAACTACTCCGTTCTGGTTTATGGGCCTCCTCCAGTCCAAGCTGGGGTTTAATACGAGTGAAAGTGATTGGTCATAAATGGAAGAACGCTGTAAAAGACAATAACATGCAGAGACAACAATATATGCACACAATATTTCCAACAGACAGAAATATGAGCGTCTGGTTTTATTAGCGTGTCACAGCGGTAAAATAAAACATGCACACAGGAGCATTACACGAGCCTCAGGGTCTTTATCGCTGACACTTTTATCGAGATGCTCCTGAACTGTCTGGTATAAAAACAGGCAGAGAGGACGTCGTATAGCTGCAGGTGTTACTGTCACCATCTCTTCAGCTAATGAGCGAAAACCTCCTCTCACTGAAAGGACCCTGCAGAGGAAGCTACAGGAGGTTTCATCTCATGTTTTTTTTTTGCTCCTGCTTGGACTATAACATCATTTACTCTCAAACGATCCCTGAAACGAAAACCTCTACAGGCAGACGATCGACCCTAAAAACGCTCGAGCCGCTGTTAAAGCTAAATCAGGGCCTGTGTCGTCAAACAGCGCTTTTTACATTGGAAGCACTAGCGACCTCCCTTTCAGAGCGCTCATTGTTGCTATGGTTACAAAAGTTAACTGCTGCTTCCCTCTGTGATGTCCGCTAGGTGTAAAAATGTAGAATTTTATGATAATGTTTACATTCAAATATCTAAATTGATTAAAAATTTACTAAACCGGGGCGCTGGTGGCGCAGTGGTTAGTGCACACGCCCCATGTATGGAGGCTGTAGTCCTCCAAGCGGGCGGCCCAGGTTCAAATCTCACCTGTGG